>NC_050459.1:59456542-59756542 GCF_903995425.1 Onychomys torridus | reverse complement strand
CTGCAGCCACGTCCCACCGAGTCCTGCCACAGCCACTGCGGCTCCTGCTGCTGTGTCTCCGCCACATATGCCATTGGGATTGGTGAGTCCCTTTCCACGACTCAGCAGCCTGACCGATATTCCTCTGGGTGTTCCTCTGACTGTGCTGGCAAGGACACATCTTGTCTTCTGATGAGGAAGTCAATGTTGTCGAAACACCAGGTGCTGCATACGCTCCCAGCCCTTACCCCTCTCTTGATGAAGTGGGGGTGCTAACTTGTGCTGATTCATAGATCCTTCCTCTACCTCGGGGACTCTTGAGATAGCAGCCAAGGATCCCGGTTTGTTATTTTAATTTTTTAAATTTTTCTCTCTTAGCTGCAGCCATGGGACAAAGGGGCGGATACCAGTAAAATTGGTGGATACCAGTAAATTTGGCCACATAACAGCTTCCAGGGAACTTCTGCCAGAAAACAGGGAAATGAAAAGAGTTACTTTATCCCCAAGCTTTCTGCTAAAGCTCTGAACCCTTCTCCCTTCCGATTCTGATGTTTTCTCTGCCACGTGCAACCATGTCTGCCTATCTGACTTCTGCTTTCGCTCTCTGGCAGTGGGTGGGCTCTCTACCATTGTGGGCAGCTTCTGCTGACTCTCATCCTAACTCACCTTAACTCTTCCCACTCATTCTCAAGCTGCCATGAGAGGCACAGATGGGTCTGGAAGCGGGCTAAGATCATGCAAATAAGTTTACAATAGTCAGGATGGCTCTTGAGCCAGAGATCTGTTTATAGCCTGCCTTCAGGCAAGTCTTCCAAAAGCTGTCCTCAAGCCAGCAAACATCAAGGGGAAAAAAAAAAATCAAGACTCGGAATAAAATCTGTCTCTTGTTCCTCAGACCTCCCCCACTAAAACTTAAGCATCTGGAAAGCAAGGCTCCTGACCCCACAGGCAAAAGTGTCATCTGTGGTGTTCAAGGTGTGCCAGGGAAGAGATAAAAAGCTCAAGGACAAAATTGCCAAGTACTGACACACGCTGGCCCCTGGAGACTGCCAGGTCCCTGTTTCAAGTGCAGGAAAAACAGCCACTGGGCCCAGGCTTGCACCACCGCCCCATGGGGGGCACCAATAGGGCCTTGCCCAAAATGTTGCCAAAAGGGTCCCTGGTCAACTGACTGTCCTAATGCACCTAGCAGCATAGGAACACCATCCAGATAAAGACCTCCTTCCAGCTGACTTCGTAGGCTTGGCTTTCAGTGATGACTAAAGCTGTCCAGGTCCTACCCCAGTCATTTCCATCTCACACAGGGAACCCAGGGTAGTGATCATTTCTTTCCTTCTAGACACCAGAGCCACTGACCCAGTCCTGGGAGTTTTGGGGTGTCACCTCGCCTCAATTCCCTATTGTCAGGGTAGGGAGGATAGCCCTTACCCACCTCACCAGACTTAATTGTACTTACAGGGTTACTTACTAGGAAAAGATTTCCAGTGGAGCTTTCATTTCATTGCTCCTTCCATGAGCCTCACTCCAGACCCACCCACCTGTGTTTCTCCTAGTGCACACAGACAAGGCCCTGATCTTTGCCTTGTCCCTAATTCCAAAGAAATAAGTTCTCATGCACCACAAGCTTTTCTCTGACCAGTTCCCTGTTCTGACTCACTGCTCAGCTAATAGTACAGGACCACCACAGAACTGGACTGTGATCATCAAGTAAGAAACTGTAACAGCTAAAAGGTATTTACACCCCCAGACCCAAAAGTGTCTGGGCTCTACAAAAACAGACTTAATCTGGGCTCTACAAAAACAGACTCTAATATAATCATCTATTACTGTTAAATGCTTTTTACAATTGGTCACCTGTCTCCTGGATGCCAAACTAGTAAAGGAAACAGGTGCCTTAAAATGATCTGTCTCTGATAAAGCTTAACATGTTCCAGTCTCTCTGCCTCTCTCATTAACACTAACCAATACAAGCAGAGCACTAAACACCACAAATGGTCATTAATTTTCTCATGGCTGCTTCTTAACATGTTCAAATTTTTCCCCAAGCTCCAGAAACCAGCTTAAATCCATCTGGACAGGTCGGATCTACTTCAGGCCTTTCCTGTCTCACCAGCATCCTGTCAGACATAAAAGTGGCCAGGGTGCCCAGCCAAGAGGGATGAACAGCTCCAGAGCAGCAGGGCAGCCTTACCCACCATCACAAGATGCCTGTCTACCTCTGGAAGACCTTCCCTATTGGAAGACCCCCTTCCCTATTCTCCCTAAGAGCCAACTGACATCCACCAAGTCAGCTGGAAGCAGTTTTTCTGGGAGAAACAACGCTCCTATTCCTGTTTACTTGCTTTTTTATGATAAGCAAAAGTCTGGAATGTTAGGATTCTGTACACACGCAGCTCAGGGTCTTGTCTGGTGCCTTATGTCATCAGTGGGCGACTATGTACCACCTTAAAAGCCGGACATGGACCCCCCATGTTCTCTCTCTATGCCTCTCCTTCCTGTGTTTCCTCTCTCTGTCCCTGCTTTGTTTCCTCTACCAGGCCTGGCTTCTCCCTCCTTCCTATCCTCTCTTCTTTCTAATACAGCCCATTCTAACTCAGGTAACCATGGCCTGTGACTCTTCCGCCAACCAACCAGCACCATTCATCCTTTCAGTAGGACATAATGAAGCTTCAGGGGATCTTACACTGTAGGAAGCCTGGTCATAGAGCGAGGAATCACAACATGGGACCCGACAAGAGCTTGGCTACAGAGGAAACTAGCCACTGACAAATCGATGGCCCCGAGGTAGGAAGTTCGGAAAACAACCAGATTTTCTCATCTTATCTGGTTTAGTTACTTTTTCATTGCTGGGATGAAACACTATGACCAACACAACTTATAAAAGAAAGCATTGTATTTGACTTATGATTGCAGAGAGCTAGAGTTCATAATGGTAGAGTGAAGGAACAGAGTTCACACCTTGATCTACCACCACAAGGCAGAGAGAGAGAGGAACTGAGAAAAGCAGGAATCTTCTGAAACCTCTAAATCCTCCCCCAGTTACATGCCTCCTCCAAAATGACACACCTCCCAATTCTTCCTAAGCAGTTCCACAAAATGGGGACAAAATATTTAAGTATCTGAGCCTATGGGGGCCATTCCCATTCAAATCACCATACTATCCATCTAATCTCTGTCTGGAAAACTGGCAAGCTGGCAAGGAATTGGTATGTTGACTATAAAGCCATACTCTGGGGCATAGAGCAGATAAGTCCAGGGTGGTGAAAGGAAAGCTAGACAAAGAAAAAGAATCAGCTTTGTCTCTCCAAGCAGTGTCCAGGGCAGAGGAGGATCTGATTAGCTAAGCGTCTGTGCACTTTGAGTAGGCAGACCTGATGTAAATATAGGTGCCCAAGGCTCATATTCAGAGTTTGACTTCCCAGGTGAGTCAGCTTACACACACAAAAGAACACACTCAGCATGTGTTATGCTTGTTTCTTCATGGGACAATTTACTCTCTGGCCATAAATCAATAAATTGGCAACTTCAGAAAGAATTTCTGAGCTTGTAAGACCAGAAATCACACCCATTGATGTAGGTCAATTTACCACCTTGAGGAGCAAAACTGTAAGAAGGACTTAGGATGCCTCTAACTAGTCTTACCCTAATGAGGACTCTGAAACATAGTCCTGGACTTGGAGATAAACATTCTTCACTCCTATCTGCCTCATGGACCTGTGACTGTTTGTTGTATGACTGTTCCTGGAGAGATGTGAACAAATATTTATTCACTCCACATAGGGCACCAATGACAGACCAGAGAAACGATTCCACCCAGGTCTAGACTGGTGAACCAGAGTTTACCCAATTAGTTACAGGAACATGGATGACTCAAAGGCAACAGCATCACCAAGAAGCCCATCCCACCATGGGTGATCAAACAAAAGCTGCATCCCTGGAGGGCTCCCTGTCTAACTTGTAGTCCACACTGACAAAGAGTCTCCTCAGCCCACCCTGCTCTCCATTTTTATACCCCTGGGGCAGAGGCTTTGTAAGTCTTGTAACTTTCTGAGTTTCTCCACCCTCATCTTCCCTATTATGAGTTTCCCTCCTTCTCCCAGAGTGAATGTCACAATTCTTAGGAAATAGCAGCACACACTATTCATTGTCATCATTTCCTTAAAACATCCAGGACAGTACAAGGAATATAGGGGACCATTTTTTCATCTCTTGACAGCCATTGAGAAGGACTGTTGCACTGATTAGCTTTGGTCAACTTGACAAAAATCTAGACATACCTGGGAAGACAGGATCTCAGTTGAACTGCCTCCGTCACACTGGCCCTGTGGGTATGTCTGTGGGTCATTTCCTTGGCTGCTAATTGATGTGGGAGGGCCTAGCCTGCTATGGGTGGTACAATTCTTGGGCAGGTGGGCCTGGGTTGCAGAAGAAAAATATCTGAGCAGTCAGGGAAATGAAGCCAGAAAGCCATGTTCCTCCGTGGTTTTTTTTTTCTTCAGCTTCTGCCTCCAGAGTCTTGCTTTGAGTCTGTGCCTTGGTTTCCCTTGGTGGTGAGCAGTGGCTGGTAAGTCAAGTAAATTCCTCCTCCTCCAAGTTGATTTTGCTCAGTGTTTTATCATCGCAAGAGAAAAGCAAACCAGGATATCTGTCATGGGTCAGGCATTCGTTGCTCTAGGCTTTAGGGATACAGCGGCATAACTAATGCAATGTCCTGGCAGCTTATATCCTATTGGAGGTGGGCACAGTGATAAGAAATATGGGTTGGTAAATCCCGTGTTAGACATGGGTTTACACTGCATTTAAAAATGAAGCAAAGAGTGGCCCTCGGAAAGAAGTTAGAAATACAGATAGAGATGGGGGGGGGTGTAGGAGAGGTCCCTCCTCCCCCACAATGCACCAGGACATGACACAGGGTGAAGAAAGCATAAAGGAAGTGAGTAGTAAGCCATGTCGATGGGGAAGAGGAATTCAGACTGTGGAGTTCTATAGATGGAGATATCTTACAATGTAGTAGCGTCCATAGAGGTGACCAGAGTGGGTGAGCACAGGAGAGACTGGAGCAAAGAGATCAGAAAGCAGACTGTGGGAGCAGGGTAGGGTCAGGTGGGCTTGCAAAGAGTTACACTCGGATGACTTTGATTATGCCGCCTGAAGTTCACGGCACCTGCTGGCTCTTTAAGGCTGGTTCTTATGAAAATGTTCTGGATAATCCCGGAGATGCTCATTCTCAGCATCTTGACAGCAGGAATCCCATCATGCATCATTTTAATTTGTGTTATCTAACACATGGCTCACATTCATTTGATCCTGAATAGCTGCTGATATACTGATACAGAATTTCCCACTTGGTCTCCAATATGTTCCACACAAACAGTTCAGTGCTGTCCCTGTCCTAGCATCTTTTGAATCACTGGGCCCTCACAATAGAGTGAGCACATCAGCCTGAGCAGAGATCAGTGTGTTATAGTGGGCAGGGCAGCTGCAGAGTTCAGCATCAGAAGACCCTGACTCAGCCATACGCACACATTCCTTCAAAGAAATGACAACCTGAGGACTGGGCTATGCCAAGAGACTTTATTGAAATGCCTCAAACAGATCAGAATGCACAACACAGGTGCATACTCACATTGAAAGTGGAGTTTCCTGTACCCCAAAGAGAAAGCAGGACTTGATCAAAACTCATACCTCTGTGGTATAGGGCTACCATTTAGACTTGTATGTTCTGCTGCGGAGGCAGCCGGACTTCCTCAGGTCGCTATTGGTAGTTTCGGGGTGTGTCCCCCCCCCCCAGGCAGTTCCTTATCCCTCCTCGTCATTCCTTCTTCGTCTGCTTCATTTCCTGATCGACGTCTCTTGTTTCATTTCCCAGGAAAACAAGCCATGCATGCATTAAGACTTATTCCAGGCTGAATGACTGATTACAACTTAGTGATTGGAGTGAGGTAGATGGTTGCACATACAGTGACAAATTATCTTGGGCTATTTTTAGCATGCTAACAAGAACGATATCAGGTAATATTTGAAAACTACAGCAGTGATTTCTGGGCTTTGTTGTGACCCTCTGGCCTGGGGTCTCAACAGGGAACTCAGCAATGCTTCGCTTTATGACTTTTCTTTGCTCTGTAACTCATGAAGTCGTATGTAGCCACTTGTACAATGGCTACTAAGGGCAACTTGAACTCATGTCCAGACCATGGTCACTGGCATTTGACTCAGAATAAACTCTATTTTCTTCCATTTGAGGTGAGTTTAACATCAATTCCCTTCATATTATAGCTCCCTTATTCCCATTCCCTTCCAAATCTACTCTGATTCTTGTTCGGTTCCCAAGAGGGCACCGTGCTTGAGTTCCAACCAACTGCCCCTGTCCAAGAATGCCCTTGACAGTGAAGGACATAGGGTAGATTCCTGTTGTTGATTTATTCTGTGTGTTTTCTTTATTTAGGTAAATTCTTGTTCCAAAAAGGGGCTGAGATAGCTTCTAGGAAGACACATCACATAGCTCCTTTCGACATCCTAAAGTCCCATCGGAGATGCTGCAGTGAATGATCTCATGTATTCTTCTTCTCATGCAGCACAGTCCTGCGGTGTCATGAACACTCCGAGTCCTGTCCTCCACTGATACCACCCAAGAGGTCGAGTGCAGGCCTGTGGCTTGACTTCACGCAGGGGCAGTGTGACCTGCCCTGCTCAAAACAGTGGTTGGTTTGAGAGGTGATGCTTGCTGTCATATAATCAGTTTGAATTCTAAAATGAATCTAGACTCTTTCTTTCCTCCATGTCTGTTATTAAGAAAAAGAACTACCAGTTCAACTGTGAAATCCAACAGGATAATGTTTTCCATTTCGCTGTAGCAAAGTAGACTTTTCTGACTCAATTATGGCCGTTTTCTTTTTTGTTTTATACCCTGAAAATTGCAGACTATTAAGAAAAGGGGGTAAGTTATCCACTATCCTCCTTCATAAAACAGAATTTTTTAAACATTTGCTTCTAAGCATTTTAATAGTTGTAACAATAGAGCCCTGTACTTTACTCCTAACATTATTCTACCATCATTTCCTATGTGGTAATTTTAATATCTGTATAATATTTCTTCTATGATTCCCATAACCATTCTCTATTAGTTAGCATTTAAATTGTTTCCATCCAGATTTCAGCCTAGTGTGTACTGCAGTGAGCAACTATGAACACAGACTTTTTCTTATATTTTCAATTATTTCTTTGGGATAAATTCCCAGAGCTAGGATTATAGGTCAAACGGCTTTAATATTTTTATGATTCTTTGTGCATTTCACCAACTTGTTTGCCAGAAAGTCATACTGATTGACAAAGCCCTTTGCCTAGCTTCCCTGAAAGCTCTTAGATTTTATTTAGTCTGCAAAGTAACAACAGGAATGAATATGTATATGCAAATTTTTTGAGACATGTTTTCTCTGTGTAGCCCTGGCTGGGCTGGAACTCACCCTGTGGACAAGGCTGGTCTTGAACTCAGATATCTGCCTGTCTCTGCCTCTCAAGTGTTGGGATTAAGGGTTTGTACCACCTTCAAGAAAGATATTTTTACTGAGAGTGGCAGTTAAGAAGTACATCATTGCTCAATTTGTTATTGCTGCAGCTGTTTTGAGTTTTATGTGTCAGACTCTCTCTCTCTCTCTCTCTCTCTCTCTCTCTCTCTCTCTCTCTCTCTCTCACACACACACACACACACACACACACACACACACACACACACACACACACACAAATAATAGATCAGATGTAGGCAGCAAGGAGGTATTTCTCTGTTCTCTTTTATCTGTCCTCCAGTCTTCTCTGAACCCCATGAACCCTCAAGCCTACCCACAGAGCATCTTAGCACTTCACCGTAGTAATAAGCCCAAACACAACTGTTGAGTGGCAGAGGTTTACAAGTGCATGAACAAGACACTATGGTAGAGGCCAATAACTGGAGTCACGTGTTGATTGGCTCATGCCACCTTAGAAATAGATGAACAGTATGGTAGACTCCTACTCCAATAGTGATGCTTTCTTTAAAATTTTAAGAATAGGATTTCATTGTGTAGCTCAAGATGGCCTCAACTACTCAGTCCTCCCACCTCAGCATCCCAAGCAGCAAGAGTCGCAGGTGTGCACCACTGCACTTGACTTCAGGAACGTTATTGATGAGGCTTTTACTGAGTGCCTGAAAAAATGATATCTCCATAGGCATGGCTTTTTGGCTACATTCTCTGCTCCTAACGGCAAGCTGTGAAAAGCTTAGAGGATAACACCTTGCTACTCCAGAGCCAAATGAGGAAAGAGCTTATGATGCTTCAAAGCCTGCCCTGTCTCCCATTTTGCCGTATCCAATCCTGACTCACTTTCTCCCAGACTGCTAATTGGCACACACCACCCTGGAAGTGGATGGATGGTGCTGTAGATTCTTAGTCCCATAGTTCATGATGAAGACTGTGGAGACATCTTTTATTTATATGAGTATTTTATTTTATATGTGGTTTGCCTGCATGTATTTCTCTATACTGTGTGCATGCCTGGTGCCTACAGAGGCCTAAGAGGGTGTTGGAGCCACAGGAACTAGAGTTACAGACAGGTATGAGCTGCCATGTGGGAGTTGAGAAATGAACCCAAGTCTTTGGAAGAGCAGTAAGTACTCTTAATCACTGACCCATCTCCCTAGCACTCAGAGCATCTTTTAAACATGTTTAAGCAGAATCTCATTATGTAGCTCAAGTTGGTCTCAAATCCTCAATCTTCCTGGTTCAGCAAGCCAAATATCGTGAGTCACAGGTATGCACCACTGCATGAATGAATAAATGAATGGGTGATTCCACCTGGATCTAGGACATGGCAAATTCATCTGATCCAGATATCTTTTGCATAGATATGACACCATAGTCAAGAAAACCACAGTAACAGGATCTAGGCTACACTGCAGCAGAACCAGCAGCTAAACCAACCTGGGAACCAAGGTATCCAGAGAAAAAGGGCTTGAGGCTCAGGGATGAGGGACAGGGTAGCTGGGCCTAGCTCTGTTCTCTGGAGACACTTGACTTTGGGTAAGCCCATCACAAAGGGTGCTTGTTTAGAGAGTGGCTTTCCACATTGGTCTATTCAGAGAGCTGTTGTAAGGATTCCATTGAATGACAGACCTGAGAAAGGGCTTTAGGAATTGCAGTGAATTCTGTTAATACACAGACTTTAATATAAAATTTCTGCTGAGGCCAAGCATGGGCAGAGGGTGTGACCACCTCCATTCTCAGAGAATAAAAGAGTGCAGCATTGGTTCAAGAATTAAAACACAATTATAAAAGCCGTTAAATGTCTGGTTGGCTTGGGTTATCATGGTGTTAATGGGTCTTAGGTAATATAAGTAACAAAATACTCTTCCCCTAAAAGTTCTTTTTTTAATCTCTGAATTCCAAAAAAATACTGTAGTTAGAGTTTTCCTGCCTGGCACACAGTCAGGACAAATCTCTCTCACCTGCCAGTCCCACAGTCGCTCAGACCCAACCAAGAAAGCACACAGAAACTTATATTGCTTACAAACTGTATGGCCGCAGCAGGCTTCTTGTTATCTACTTCTTCTATCTTAAATTAACCCATTTCTGTTAGTCTATACTTTGCCACATGGCTTGTGGCTTACCGGTGTCTTTACATGTTGCTTCTCATGGCGGCGGCTGGCGGTGTCTCCCCCCAGCCTTCTACTTCCCAGAATTCTCTTCTCTCTTGTCCCGCCTTATACTTCCTGCCTGGCCACTGGCCAATCAGAACTTTATTTACACAGAGTGATATCCACAGCAAAATACTATAGTCAAGTCTTTAAAATGCACATGAAATTTTCAATTTAGCAACATTTTCTTAAATATTTTTATTTACTTTTGTTAAATAGTAAATATTTATATATAGCTTTTTATGTTTTATTTACATTTGAATTTAATTTTTATATATATTTATATTTATCATTTTTATATATTTTACATATAACTATATAAGCTAAATATTAAAAATTTTCTGTGATAAACATTGAATTCTTCATTAATTATGTTAATCCAATTAACATTCATTAAGTTAATTCAGACACCTCCCAATTACCATTGTCAAGTTTACCAAATAAGAATAGGGGTGGGGGGGCGGGGATAAGATGCCCAGTTAAATATGAATGCCAAATAGTGAATACTTTTTTCAGTATAAATATGTCTCACACTTATTTGAAACATGTTTTAAAAATATTATTTACGGGTCAGGCAGTGGTGGCTCACACCTGTAATCCCAGCACTCAGGAGGCAGAGGCAGGCAGATCTCTGTGAGTTCGAGGCCAGCCTGGTCTACAGAGCTAGTCCAGGACAAAGCTACAGAGAAACCCTGTCTCAGAAAAACCCAAAATAAATAAATAAATAAATAAATAAATAAATAAATAAATAAATAAATTTAAAAAAATATATTATTTACTTCAAATTCAAAGTTAACTAGTATTTGGGTTTCAACTGACATCCCTGCCACTTAACTGTGAAGGCAGAGCTCTATGCCCCTGCTCAGGGAGTAAATGTGTGATGATGGCTAGGTGTGGTTTTGCATATACTGGAGGTGCAGGTTTTTAATGTCCCCAACACTGATAGTAATAAACATTTGTATTTGGACTTAAGCAAGGGATTTGAACTGCACATGACGGCACACACAGGTCACCATAGCAATAAGTAGGCTGAGGCAGGAGGATGGAATGGTTTCTTGTCAGTCTGTGTTACATAATGAGTTCCAGTCCAGCATGGACTACAGAGTTGAGGTTCACAAGTACATGAACTGCCTAGTGAGAATATCTATAAATTAGATTAATTAAGTAAATAATTTGAGATAGAGCTAGCATTGAGATTGTAAACGTAAAAAGATAGTGAGTCCTTCAATTTCATGATTCTCTGAATAACCACTTGGAGTTTCTGTGTTTTTTTTTGTTTGTTTGCTGTTTTTTATTTTTATTATTTAAAAGTGAAATAGAGGAGATAGGGACTGGAAAGATGGCTCAGTGGTTCAGGGTGCACATTTCCACAGCTACACCTACACATAGGACCCTCAATGTAAAATCCTCATTGCTGTGGGTGATAGTGTTGATGATGGTGTCTAGTAGCCCTAGGTTTCAGACTAGCTTTTGTCTGCATTCACAGAACCTGAAATTTGAGGACCAAAGCTCTTAGGATCTCCACTTATGATTTATGTAAGGTTTCTAACTTGGGAGCTTTTTCCCTGGTGGAAAACAGCTGCATCCTCCCAGCCTATCCTGCCCTTGAAACCATGCCCGTGCCCCACTCAAACCTGCCGAGCCCTTCCGTTTCGCCTGCAGATGGAGTTGTTTGGAGGGATAAACGATTTTTCCTGGTAGTAATTTTAAGCAAGGATTACTGAGTTGAGAGCTGTTTCCATGGGCTTTTAGCCAGATGTTGGTGTATAAAACAGTATTTTATTCCTTGTGGAGCACGCCCATAGGCTCTGATATTTGCCGTTGCTGTTTTTGTTGAATGAGCATATGTTTTATATTTAATATTGATGTTCCTAGTTCACAGAGTTCTTATAGCTGCCTGGCTTTAGAGACGGTACATTCAGGACACAGTTGTGATTACCAGACACCAATCTTTTTTCCCCCTTTATTTCCTTACTTCCATCTCTGTATTCCATATGCCCCTTTTGAACAACCTACCTTTGAAGCCAGGTCTGTCAAGTTGGCACAAATCAAGAAACGGATGGCTTTTTTTTTTTCTTTTTTTTAAGTTTTCAAGTAGTTAGAGTGCACCACAATTTGCTAAAGATGAATGAAATAAAATGTTCTTCCAGCAGGCGGCGCTGTAGACTTCTGCAGCAGCTGGCTGCAAGAACAAGTTCTTGCTTACTACTAGGATCTGAAAGGAACTTCCATGCTGTGTCCCTGCAGGGACAGAGCTAGATACCTAGACTTTATCCCAGAATCCAACGGTGGACCTGTGAGCCTTTCTACAGACAAGATTATCAACTGATAATCAGGCCATTCAGGATACTGGTTGAGTCAGACAATCCTAGAGAAACAGCTAAGTGTGTGTTAAGAATCACACTCCTGGTGAAGCTATGCTGTGTTAATAGAGACTGGGCTAAGCCGGGGCTGGAGAGTAGACCACACAATTTAAATACAAATAGAATTCAGAATAATAGTTTCTTGTGGTCACTTGCTTCTGCTGTACAAAGCATTGCTCAGAATTCCCCCAATAGCTTGTATTAGGAGAACAATCTCTTGATTCCATTTTAGAACATTCTGATTGGGGAAATCTGGGTAGGCTCTGACAGATGGCTTCTGAATTTCCATGGAGGATTCTATTGGCTGCCCGTAGTATTTGATACCTTGCCCCTGGGTTCTCCTAACTGCTCTTTGCCCTCTAGTTTCTGTGATTTGATGGAAGGAGTCTGTCATATTGATATGAGCTTTCACATTCCTGGAGCATTATGCTCATCTGTTCAATGGGTCCAACTGGAGAATCCACATTTCAGCTCTGATTAGATGCCCATATTCCCTACATCCATACATCTCGTCACCACAAAGCAGGTTGCATGGAGAGACATCACCATCATTGAGACCCTTGCCTTCCTCACTGACCAGTTATAATAGAGCGATGTCCTTTACCGGACTGACTTGGTCTTCTCCCTAACGTTTGTCTGTATTAGGAAATTGACCCTCTTTCATTTCATATTTTAAGAAGTAGCAAATTAGTCTGTGGTGGTTTGAATAGGTATGCACCCATAGACTAACATGTTTGAAATCTTGGCCCATTGGGAGTGGTGTTATTAGGAGGTGTGGCTTTGTCAGAGCAGGTGTGGCCTTACTGGAGGATGTATGCCACCATGAAGGTGGGCTTTGAGGGTTTGTTTGTTTGTTTGTTTGTTTGTTTGTTTGAGACAGGGTTTCTCTGTATAGCTTTGTGGCTTTCCTGGATCTCACTCTGTAGACCAGGCTGGCCTCGAACTCACAAAGATCCACCAGGCTCTGACTCCCGAGTTCTGGGATTAAAGGCGTGCACCACCACCACCCGGCTGGGCTTTGAGGTTTTATATGCTCAAGCTGTGCCCTGCGTGGGACACAATTGCTTCTCCTGTCTGTCCATCAAGATGGAGAACTCTCAGCTCCTTCTCCAGCACCATGTCTGCCTGCACGACACCATGACAGTAATGGACTAAACCTCTGAAAGTGTAAGCCAGCCCCAATGAAATGTTTTTCTTTATAAAACTTTCCGTGATCATGGTGACTCTTCACAGCAATCATGCACTAAGACAGAGATTAGAACAGTACTTACTCAGGTCACGAATTGTTTAGTCATTTGGGTATCAGAGACACTATGAAGGAATAATTAATTAAATCCATTCACTGTGGAAGGAAAGTAGTATATGAACATTAGTGACTACGCTTATTTATGTTAAGGGAAGAGATCAGAATAAAAACTTCCTGGAAGGACATGGACTCTCTGAAAAGCCTGCACCAGTATTCTGAAGGCACCATCTAGCTGGCATACATTAAAACACAGTAGCTTGTCCTCAGTGACACTGTAGAACTACTAACTCCTGGGATATCGTTCTACCCTGCTGCCCTCAGCTGCTCCTACCTGACATCCTCCATACCCTTAAGAGAGAGAAAAGCTCATGGTCTACATGTGAAATAGTCTATAGCAACATAATGAATGCCCTTGTTCAGCTCTGGACACCACCTTTCCTGTTATTAGATCTTAGCCTAGTACCCAGCCGGCTAAGTTCATGATAAATGGTCAAGTTCATATCTTCAATAATAGGGGCTTGCCTTCAAGTTCTAGGGAGTAACTATGGGCAATGGCAATAGCCTATATTGTTTTGGGAGTCTCTTGGGGTTCCCTGATCAACAACTAGAAAGGAGGGTTCTCATGCCTGGAACTAGGCTGTTCGCCCATGGATCTTGGGGGCACAGATCACCCCAAGTGCCATAACTGTATTGCTCACCACAAACATCCTCACCCATGAAGAACTTAACTTGTAGAAGAGCCTGGAGCTCTCAGTTATGATCACAAAAGATGAGCTGAAAACCAGAGACATTTGCAGGATACAGAAGCTAGAAATGAGCTGCGGAAGTCCAGCTCTTAAACTTTCTCTTTGTCTGGCAATTTTAACCTTCATAAATGAGTCTTGATTTTAGGAAGAACTAGAGTAAATCAATCAATACTTATAATTAAGGAATAATGAAAACACTACCTGTCAAAGCACATGGAAGAGCTAACAAAGAAATGGTGAGACATATAACAGCCATAAATGTGTCTAACAGGAAAATTGAAAATATTATAAATTATAAGCTGCTGCTACTTTGTATCTAAGGATTAGTCTGCAGAGAACAAAGAAAGCATATCTAACTGCAGAGGGGGACAGACTGTAGCTGACCCAAACAATGAGAGGCCATGTCTCAGCAGCCAACCACGTTCCAGACAGATGTGTGCTGTATCCACTTGGCTTCTTTGTGCCTCTCTTCCTTTCCTACACACCACTTCCTTTCCTCTGCTTAGAAATATGACCTGCCCAAATGGCTTAATGTGGGGAAACTGAGGGACGCTCTGAATGTCCCTCTTTTAAGCTGAACTGCTGCCCAATTTTGGAATCATAAATAAAGCCAAACAAGAACATAAAACTGCCCCCTCTCTGTCTCTCTCTGTCTCTGTGGTGTGTGTGTGTGTGTGTGTGTGTGTGTGTGTGTGTGTGTGTGTGTGTGTTTGGGTGTAATTTTATCTTTCAACTCATCATCTCAAGAGTGTAGAAAAATAGTAACTGAAGAAACATAAAGAAACCCTGTAGGTGGATGTTTCTGTGTCCGGCCAGCAACTCCCAAACACTCAGAAGCCACTTCTTTAATCATTGACTCAGAGGCTTAATATTACTTATGAATGCTCAGCCAGTAGCTCAGGCTTGTTACTAACTAGCTCTTACACTTAAATTAGCCCATAATTATTATCTGTGTTTAGCCACATGGCTTGGTAACTTTTCTCAGTATGGCAATCTCACCTTGCTTCCTCTGCATCTGGCTGGTAACTCGGGAATCCACGTTCCTCTTCCCAGCACCCCACCTACACTTCCTGCCTGGCTACTGGCCAATTAGGATTTTATTAAACCAATTCAAGTGAAAAATCTTTACAGTGTACAAGAGAACTATTCCACAGCAAAACCCCATGTCAGGGGAGGGGGCAGAATTCCTGAAGTAGAGGAGAGGAAACTGCCAAGTAAGATGAACAAAGTCATCAGCTAATTCAGATAAATGTTAGAGCGAAAGAGAGAGATAGCCAGAATGGAGAAGTGGTGCCAGTATACTGGATACATACTGAAAGAGTAAATAACTACAGACATAATGTTGTGAATTTTAAGGTGATGATGAATAACTATATTTTAATGAACTTGAAAACCTGTATGAGTCAGATGACTTCAAGAAACTAAAAATGTATAAAAATAGCAGAAAGATATTTTTCTAAAGAGACCACTAAGTATACAAGCTTTTATAACAGAATTGATACATTGTTCCTCCCCAGTAAAGCACAGGTTCCTGTCTCTGGTGTTCACTCCCTTGTGTAATCTCCGTCCCTTGGGTGTGTGCTGGATCTTATTATTTTTTTTTTTTCCGTTTTTTTTCCAGACAGGGTTTCTCTGTGTAGTTTTGGTGCCTGTCTTGGATCTTGCTCTGTAGACCAGGCTGGCCTCGAACTCACAGAGATCTTCCTGACTCTGCCTCCCAAGTGCTGGAATCAAAGGTGTGCACTGCTACTGCCCAGCCATGTGCTATATCTTTTAATTCACCTCTTTCAAATAAAGCATGGCAAAATGATTGAATGTCACTTCTGAGCTTAGAGTCAAGAGAGACCACGGCTTCCATCTTGCTATTTCTCATTCATCCCTAAGTGCTTTCATAGCCCAGTGTCTGGCAGAAGCGTTGTGCTTCTATGGAAGAGGTCCAGAAGCAAGGAACAGATACCTCTGGCCAACAGTCACTGAGAATCCAAAAACCCATGACTGAAAATGGAAGAGGATTTCTGAGTCCTTCCAAAAGTCTAGAGAACCTGGCCACAGATACTTTTCAATAGAGCTCTGTACTTTGATAACATATCATAAGAGACCTCAAGTCTGAGGCACCTGAACTATGAGATCATTGTATGTATATGTTGTTTCTAGAGTCATTTGTTACATGAAAATACACACATATACATGTATGCACATGCACACACATGCAGAGAGGTAAAATACAAGCTTGTTTGACTTGTGGATTCAAATGACTTAAAATAAATATTTTCTATCTGCCTTAGTTAGTACTCTATTTCTCTGACAAAACACCGTGACAAAGTCAACTTATAAAAGAAAGTATTTAATTTGGTAGCTCACAGGTTCAGATGGTTAGAGTCCATGACCATCATGGCAGGGAACATGGAAACAGACAGGTAGGCATGGTGCTTAAGCAATAGCTGAGAGTTTGTCTCTGATCCTCAAGCACAAGGCAGAGATAGAGACAGAGATAGAGATGAGAACTGGGAATGGTATGGGCTTTTGAAACCTCAATGCTCACTCCCAGTAATGCATCTCCTCCAACAAGGCCACACCTCCTAATCCTTCCCAAACAGTTCCACCAACTGGGAACCAAGCATTCAAATATATGAGCCTATGTGGAATCATTCCCATTCAAAGGACCACACTATCTTCTAAAATGAATTCTGAAGGCTAGAGTGAAGATTCTCATCTAAGGAAATCTTGAAGGAGAAAGGAAGTCCTGGAAGGTAGGGAAAAGATAGACCCTCAGTCCTTGTGACCATGAGTTCCCTGACATGTGGATGTGAACTGACCCCTCCTTTGAGAGAAGAGGACAAACCAAGGCTCCTGGTGGTCATGAGTTTGCTGTCCCATGAAGAAGACAGACACTTGCTCCTTGTGACTATGAGTTTGCTGTCACAGGGGTGGGAACTGATCCCTCCTTTAACACAAGCTGCTTGCTCTGCCCTGTGCATTATTGCCAGGCCTGGGGCAGGAATCTTGCTGTTCAGAGATGAGGAAAGGGAACAGACAGATGAGCCAGAGGGCCATGGGCTCAACTGGCTAACATCTCAGCTCCACTGAGTTCTCACGGCAGACTACCAACTCTCCAGAGAAAGAAGGGACGATGTGACTGTCAAAGAGGAGATCAAGAGGTCCTGTTAGCAACCTGAGGGACAGAAGGAGGAAAATTAAAGTGCATTATTATTGGCAGTGTCAATTTTCTTTTCTTACTTTAATGTTTTATTGATGATTTGTGGATTTCACATCATGCATCCCTATCCCATTCATCTCCCTGTACTTTCATATCAGTCCTCTGCCCTGGAACCTTCCCCAAATAATATTTAAAAGAAAAAAACTCATCCTGGAAGCAGTAGCATGACCCAGTGAGTCAGTCACACAGTATACCATTTATTCCATACATCTTTACTTGCAAGTATTCATTGCAATGAGTCAATGGTCTGGCTCAAGGCCTCTGGCTTCTGCTACACTATCAATACTGGCCCTTACTGGGACGGACTCCTCTTGGATATCCTGTTGTTGCCCTATGTCATGGAGAGCCTGCAGCTTTGGATCTGCAGGACCAGCCCCTTCATGTGCCTGAGCACTTTAAAGATGGGGTGGATGTTGAGGTGGGCCAAATCATAGTCCTGGTTCTGGGCCTGGATAGTAGATGGGTTGGTCAGCCGGCCAGCTCTCCCTCATTCTCACTGCCAGGGATCACTCAATGCCATAGGCAGCAAGGGGCTGGGCCAGTTTTGCTTACATGCTCTCAGGGGTGACTCACCCCCACACATACCACCAGGGCCAGCTCTACTGCACTGTCCAGGCAAGGTGCAGGGCCTGCTCTCCCAAGTGTTGCACATAGTGAGGAACAGAGTCAACAATCCCACCCTCATGCCCTGAGACTAGCTCTCCCACCAGCTGTAGGTGGTAAGAGGTGAGGGTCAACGGCGGGCATCTCTCTCTCTCATCCATGCCACAGCATGACAGACAAATAGGATGGCCAGCTCTCCCATACTCACGCTCTCATGACTTGCTTAACTGTGCCCCTGCCAACAGGGTCAGCTCTACTGTACTGACCAGGTGAGGTGTCAATTTTCTTCTCCAGAATAGTAGACCTGTTATTCAAAGCTTGCTAAAATTTTTCATCTCAATTATTTAATCCAAATTTTTAAAAAAATAATAGTAAACATTTATCAGAAAGTCATTTCACATTGCCACATAATAAAATATATTCCATTACATGGCATCTGAGAGGTAACAACTCAAAGTGTTAACATTTAGAGGCTCTAATACAACTTTCAGTATTTTAAAATCACTGACTATGTAAGGTAAGTAATCATCATGTAAAGCAGAAAATGGTTTTTTAACCCCACTATGTATCTGGAGGCATTCAAATTTCCAAAGAAAGTGTTTCCATTCTTACAGCAGTTTATATGTTTCTGATGCATGTATGGTCTTAGTTTATCAGATTATGAAATTTGCTTGGGTGGTTCTCGCCATCACTATCCTGTAGGTACAGGGTATAGCTATCAAAAGAAAACATCTCTCCTTTTTAGGATATCTGTCAATAAAATCCTGTGTTTGACCATAACTTGCAAAATAAAACCAATTAAAAAAAGGAAATACAAAGCTGTTTTCCCCTGGTCCAGACAGACTCCAACAAGGTTCTTTGATGCCAATGAAATCAACCACAGATGCAGAAATTAGTGTGTTCTACATGTACACTAGGCTGTCAATGAAATACACTCTTGCTTTATAAGTTTACTTTTCAAGAAAATGTCTCAAGGATAAGGATAACACCCAAAGATAATCAGAGCAGTGATGTCTACACTGACGTTTCAGCAAGTGCTTAATTAATTGGAATTATTATAAAGATGAAGAGGAAAATGTCCTACTGAGCCCAGACCTTTGACTCTTGTATCTATACTGCCTCTTCTACCTTTCGATATCACCACAAATGACGTTCAGAATAACCACATAGAAATGAGGAAACAAAGCCCAGTAGTGGCACAGGTCTGTCATCCCAGCACTTTGGAGGTAGGTGGAGGCACGAGGATCAGGAATTCAAGGTAAATCTCAGCCCTTCCACATAGTATATTTGAGGCCAGCCTAAGCTACATGGGACCCTATTTCCTAAAGTGTGCGCGCGCACACACACACACACACACACACACACACACATGAGATTCCATTGTTTCTCCGCAGTAGACAGTTAAGAGCAAAGTGTGCGAGGCTTGGTGATGGACCAGAATCGAGTTTGGAAACTTCGTTTTGAAGTCAACTCAGGCAGGGGCACGTGGAGTAAGATGTGAAACTCATTTCAATAATTACATTCACCGCACAAGATGAAAGGCCATTTTCACCTTCCATCTTCCTGGCCATCCTTTCAGACTCATGATTTCATTTTCTTGATATGCTGTGCAGACCCAGCTGTAGCTGGGACATGAGCCAGATGTCAAATAGAAACGATGCTGCTGGCATTGAACTTCCCTCTTCCTTTTAAGAACCACAAAGAGTAATAGCACTTACAGAACAAATTGATTCAAAGGCCCTGACATGAACCGTGGCTGCCTATATTTTCAGCACACACTCTTCATGCCTGCATTTTTGTTATTTTGCTACAGAATATAACAAGAAATTGACACAGCTTCAAAAGTGAGGCCTTTGAAACATACCTTTGACTTATATAAATAATTGACTTTTATTAATAGCATGGTTAATACAGTAACATTAAATTAAAACCTTATTTGTGGACTTCTATTTTAAAAATAATAAAGAAAATGCTATCGTTAGAATGTTTCTTTTGTCCATAACTTAGGTTACAAATGCTTATCACAGTACCTTTCAGTATAAAATAAAACTCTGCCTGTCATCCTCCTATGCAAAGAACACCCTTTAAAGGTAGACATAAAGATAATTCAAATAGCATGTTCATAATAAAATCAAAATCCAAGACTGGGGGAAAAGATAAGATGAAGAGTTTTTGGATTTGTACATTAGGAACTTTTTGAGTGTGAATGGTAAAATCTGTGTGCTGCATTGTTTTTTGTTGACTTGACACAATCTAAGGTCATCTGGGAAGAGGCACCTCAGTTGAGAACATGCTACCTTCACATTGGCCTGTAGACAGGCCTGTGATTAATGATCCATGTGAGAGGGCCCAGCCCACTGTGGGTGGTGCCACCCCCGGGCAGGTGGTCCTGGATGATGTACTCAAGCAGGCTGAGAAAACTATGGAGAGCAAGCTGTGTTCCTCTGTGGCCTCTGCTACAGAGAAATCCCGACTTGAGATTCTTGCCTTGAGTTTCTGCCCTGACTTCCCTCAGTGATGGACTTGTAAGATGGAATTGTAAGGCAAAATAGTAGCTTTCCTCCGCTGAGTTAGCTTGGACATTTTATCACAGTAATAAAAAAGTAAGCTATGCAGATTGTATAGTCATAGTCAGTGTTCCATTGCTGTGAAGAGACACTGTGACCATAGCAACTCTTATACCAAAAAGCACTTAACTAGGGCTTGCTTGCAGTTTCAGGGGTTTAGTACATTTAGCATGGTGGGAAACAAGGCAGCACACAGGTAGATATGGTGCTGGAGAAGTAGCTACTTCTACATCCAGATCTGCAGGCAACAGGAAGAGAAAGACACTGGCTTGGTTTAGGTTTTTGAATTCTCAAAGCCCACCCTCCAATGACACACTTTCTCTAACAAAGTCACTTTCTCCAGCAAGACCACATCTCCTAGCAGTGCCACTCCCTGGTGACCAAGCCTGCAAATCTATGAGCCATGGGGACCATTCCTATTCAAACCACCACAGGATTCCTTCCCTTCCACTAGGCAAGGTGTTAAAGAAAGTTATTGGATGAGAGAATTCCCATGCTATAAGCATCTGTCTAGATCTTCCATTACACCTGGCTGTAGCATCCAGGATCATCATTTTTAATTCTGACTCCTGCACATCGTTAATGAACTTACTCTTTTCCTCCAGTGAGTTTTGTTTTTGTTTTTTCTGTTTGTTCTTTTTGTTTGTTTGTTTTGGTTTGTTTTTTGAAGACAGGGTTTTTCTGTGTAGTTTTGGTGCCTGTCCTGGATCTCTCTCTGTAGACCCGGCTGGACTCGAACACACAGATCCTCCTGGCTCTGCCTCCCCACCCCACACACCCCCTTGCAGTGATGGGATTAAAGGCATGCACCACTGCTGCCTGCCCCTCCAGTGAGATTTTAATGGATTCCATCTAATTAGGAAGCTCAGGATTCTTCTCCTAGAGTTTTACATAGAAACTGAGATGTAGTTCAGTTTGTAGCATGCTTGCCCATCATAAACAAAGCCATGGGTTCAATCAACAGTACGCAATAAAACTAGGCATGGTGATTTATCCCAGCCTTTGAGATGTGGAGGCAGGAATATCAGAAATTCAAAATCATTCTTGGCTATGAAGTGAGTTCAGGTTCAACTAGAGTTTCATGAGACATGTGGGGAAAAAAAGCTGGATCACCTCTCACCTCAGTCCAACTGACATATGAAATTAGGTGTAAGATCAAAGATATAATAATTTGACCAAATTCCATTTAGGAGTCATTTCTCAGTTTCTTCATTTTAATTATTTCTGCATTTGCTTCTTGAATGATGTACTTAGGAAACACAGATGATCTTCCTGGGTCTAGTAGAAGGAACATCTCAGGGCAACTGACTTAACAATGAGGTGATCTCAAGTAATCACACACACACTGAATCCACCATGTTAGCATTTGTAAATTGCATTTGGTGCCTCAGATTTTATGTCCTGAATTATGTCTCAAAGAAGATGATCCTATTTAAGTCCTAACTTCTGGAATATCTGAGTGTCACCTTATTTGAGAATAGGAACTTTGTAGATATCACCAAAATGAGGTTTTACTAAATTAGCTCATCCAAGGAGCTAGTGTTGTTTAAAAAAAAAAAAGACAGCTTTGAACAACAATTATACAGAAGATAGATGGGGACAGAGAGTAGAGTGATGGGCCTTCAAGGCAAAGAATGCCCAAGCATGCCATACCAGCAACCTACCGAGACCAAGAGACTCACAGGAAGCAAGTAAAGTTTATTACTTAGAGCCTTCAGAGTCATCATGCCTGCGGAGTCCTTCATCTTGGGCCTCTTGGCTCCAGAGTGATGAGAGTATAATTTTCCATTAGTTTAAGCTGCTTGTGAGACCGTATTTTTTTGTAGAAGCACCAAGAATCTAGTGTATCATGTCTCATGGGATTGTCAGTGATTTGAATATCAATGTCTTCACTAATATCCTCTTCATTGTCCAGACAGGGTCTCCAACACACACACACACACACACACACACACACACACACACACACACCCCTATGCAATTCACCAAATGCAATTTACATACACTAACATGTTAGACTCAGTGTGTTTGCTATTACTTGAGATCACCACACTATTAAGCCTGTTGCCCTGAGATGTTCCTTTAATAAGGCCCACGAACCTATGATATATATGTCATACACACACACACACACACACACACACATATCCCTATATATATCACTAAATAGATATATTCCTAAATATATATCACTCAAGATACACACACACACACACACACACACACACACACACACACACATACACACACACACAATGAGAGTCTCCAATTTAGCTCTGTCTGGTCTAGATCTTACTATATAGATCAGACTGGCCTTGAGTTGCAGCAATCCTCCTGCCTCTGCCTCCAAAGTGCTAGAATTACAGATCTAAAACACTATGTCCAAGCAAATGTAGTTGTTTTACCTTTATGTATGTGTGTATGTGCCTGCTCATCTGTATGAGCTCTACACATTCAGTGACTGAGGAGACAAGGGTGTTGGATCCCATGAAACCAGAGGGAAAGGCAGTGGGCCACCATCTGGGTGTTAGGAACCGAAGTGAGACACATGTCTGCAGCTCCTACTAATGTATTTTTAAGGGCCAAAAAAATCTTATTGAGGCACTGCTTTAGTTTCCTTCTATTGCTGTGATAAAACACTATGGCCAAAAGCAACTTGGAGGAGAAGGAGTTTATTTTCCTTACACTTTCAGGTCACAATCTATCACAGGGAAGTTGGGGTGGGAACGCAAGGCAGGAACATGAAGGCAGGCCCCATGGCTGAACACAGTTTGCTGGCTTGTTCTCCAGCCTCCTCCCAGGTTCATGATTAGCCAGCTTTCTTAAACAGCCCAGCAGCACCTGCCTAGGTATGGTGTTGCCCACAGTATGTTGGTCCCTCTGCATCAACTGGTAATTGAGACATTCCCCAAAACCGTGCCCACTGACCGATACAATGCAGGTAACTCCTCAAAAGATGCTTTCTTCTCAGAGGACTCTGAGCTCTGTCAAGCTGACAGTGCTAAGTAGAACAGGTACACTGTGTTTTATTGTCAGTCTGTTGTGGCCCATCTTCACCATCCTCAGAACTCATGTCAGAATCCTAACAATGACGCTCAAAACTACCTGCCGGGAAGGCATTCCAAAATGAGTTGAGAACAGACTCACACGTAGAAGTTGTTCCATGCCATCTCATCAATACAACCCTGGGCTATTGGCATAACCAACGCTCTTATTTTATCTGAGCCAAAGCTGCACAAGCTTCCAAATGTCTCCCTCCCTGGGTTGTTTCCTTCCAGCGCTTTCCTTACAGAGTCAGCGGAAGAAGAGGAACCAACTGCAAGCCTGAGGCTTTCTGGCAGGGCTACTTCAAGACTCAGTCCAGTAATGAAAAACTGAACAACACATTCTGCGCAAAAGGCAGTGTAGTCTATGGCTCATTTGTGGTCCTATTCCTGGAAATCCATACTACAGAGTTTGTCATTGGAGAGACAAAATGAGGACAGCCACAAGCCAACCTCACTTGCCTTGCCAGCCAACACGATAATAGTGAGTTGCCTTGTGGAACCAGCTCTCTGATTTGGTGCTGTTTGAACTGGCAGCTTTTGGTATTATGCATATTCCTCATGGGCTGTTTTATCCCAGTTATTCCCTTGAAAAATCTGTTTCCTTTCAATTCTCTTTGCTCTCTGTTCCAGGAACAAGCAAAAGCACAAAGAGGCTGCATAGGAGTTATAGCTAAAGGAAGTCACCTGCCTCTCCCAGGGCCTCCCTTCTGCTGCTACCCAGATGGCAAGATACTGACAACCTAAAGCTTCCCCGCTGTCAAGTGAAGATGCTCTGTCCATTTGCCGATGGGGCCCGAGGATCACCAGCTTCTCCGTGGGCAGCAAGCTATGCAAACTGAGCCGCTCCATATCGTCGCCAGCCCTGGAGTGCCTGGAGCGGTACTCCCACTGCCAGCCTCGATGCTCTGTGTCCTTTCTTCCTCGTGGATGCCTATCTCTCTACTGAAGAGCTCCAGTCATTGATGCTGCCTGCAACACCACATGTGCAGTGGTCCCAACAGGATGACCCTCCGACTAGGGCAGCAGTCCTTCTACCAGCTGACATATCAGCTCACCTTGAGGGGGCGGGCTTTGGGGTCTCTTTTTCTCAGCCTTCTATCAGTGTGACAGTCAGTCGACTTCCTGATGCCTTCTGGTCAAGATGTAGCCAGCGTCATATCTGCCTGCACACTGCCAGGCTCCCCTTCATGATCATAATGGACTGAACCTCTGAAGCTGTAATCGAGCCACCCTCTATGAAATGTTTTCTTTATTAGAGTTGCCATAGTCATGGTGACTCCTCACAGTAATAAAAACCCTAACTAACTAAGACAGAAACTTGTTTTCTCATTTTTGACCCCAAGTAGGAAGGATGGGGACAGCAAGCATGAGCGAACTCTATCATAAATGGTCAAAATTTGATCCTTTCTTTGGTCCCATTGATGAAGAAGACTCAAACCTGGTCATTTTTTTTTTTAATGAATGGACTAGTCATCATTCCTTTGAAAATCACATCTCCCCGATCATCCATCCCATCTATATCCCTAGGCTATATAATCTTTCCAGGAGAGAACTTACAGATGTTGGGAGAAGGTATTTACAGAACATCTAATCTTACAGATGTTGGGAGAAGGTAATTTTGAGAGAAATGCTTCAAGGAGCTGGCATTTCCTACAGGTAACATGAGGCCAAGACTTTCGGTCTTGTAATGAGAGCATCTGAGCTTTTGGTTTTCACATGGTGAGTCCAGAACCCCAATCTAAGCCTCCCTTATCACTAGCCTGCATTCTACCAGAGTGTAGATGTCCAGGGGCCATAGACAACTACATATGGGGGTGGGGTGAGGAGGCAGCTCAGTAGAGTGTTGTCTGCTATACACAAAAGCCTAAGTTTACCCTCAACACCACATAAACTGGTTTGGGGGTTCGTACCTGTAATCTCAGCACTTCAGAGATAGACACAAGAGGCTCAGAAGGTCAAGGCACTCCTGAGCTGAGAGAAGTTCTAAAACAACCTGAGATACCTGAGATCTTGTTGAAATAAAAGGCACAGGGAAGAAGAGAGGGGAAGCAGGGAAGGAAGGTAGGAAAGGATGGAGGAAGGAGACTGTATGTGGTCTACATGTCATCATTTGTTCTCATGAATAATTTAGAAACATAGTTTGTACCACATGTAAGATTATGCATTATACTCGGAGAGCGGGGAGAGACAAAGGATGAGGTGGACATTCTGTAACTACAAATTGGTACTAATCCAATTTTTGTATCCATGCATCCTCCCAGATTCACTTTGTAATGGTTGTTTCCTTTTGTGTGGTTCTGTTGCACCATGATGTGGGAAGGAAGTGATGTCCTGATACCCCAGGCTTTTGAACATCTTTTGCAAATCTGCCAGTGAGAAATAAGTGTTCTCCACTAGTCTCCCATCTCTCCCAGTCTGGTGAACAGTAAGTGATGGCACACTGGTGATTCATTGAGTGCTATTTAGTTCATTCTGTCAGCTGTTTATTAATCTGTAACTTCCTGCTGAGATGCAGAGTGTGCTTTTTAAAGAAACCTTACACAGCACAAGTTTTATTTGGGGACCGGACACACTAATATACAAAGAGGATCTGCAAGAGTTTCAGAGTCCCACAAGGGGTTTTCTCACAGCAAAAAGTTTTGTGATCACTCACTGGCACGCCCAAACACTGTCCAGTGAAGTGGTAGTGTACAGATGAATGAACTCGCCTCAACTTTGAGAAAATAAGCTTCTATGCCAGGGAATTGAAGGCTGTAATCTGTGGTAAGTACAATCTTGCCATTCAAGGTCCATTGGGATGAGTACCATAGAAGACTCTAGAGAGGAGATGGAGGAAGACTATCAGCTAGTGGGAATCATAACAAAGCATCTCATTTTGGTGACCGTGGAGGGGACAGAGTAGACAAGGAAGAGATGGAAGGTGGTGCAATGGCCTGACAGTTATTCTAAGAGTTTCTTGCAAATGGTTTAAGTAGACACACTAAAGGATAACGTAAGAGCACAAGGAAGGAAGCAGATGGGAGAGTTGAGGAATTTTCATTAAAAGACATTACAGAAGGAGGTGAAAGGACCTAAGTCAGGGGCTGGCCTAGGATTCTTGGTGGATGGTGCTGTCTTCAAACTGAATGGAAGAAGAGAAGTGTGTTTAGGTGATGTCTGTGGGGGTAATAGACTCCCTTTGGGGACTGATGATGTTTATATGCCACCTGAACTGTGAGTACATTATTTGGGGCCAGCTAGATCATGTAGGGACATCATTCAGCCACTGGACATCAAGTTTGCCATTTGAGAAAGAAGTACAGACTAGAAATGTGTAATAGAGCAACACCTACCAACTTGGAAATATTTTTCCTCCAAAGAACTTCATGAATAGCTAGTGCTTCAAAGACATGTGCCTTGTGTTTTGAAACTATTTTGTACTGTTGGTACACTCCAGATCACATCACTTTCATGGTGTCAGCTTCTCTGTTGGGTGTTGGAGATGTTAGAGGAGAGAGAAGTACAAACTGAATATGATCCATCAGTTGACCTTTAGACTGTTAGTGCCAACATCAAAGCATTGCATGTCTCACTATGAGAGGGCTTTAAAAATATACTAGCCATCTATGGGAAACTATTAGTTATAGCTTATCTGAAGAATATTGCACAAGGAAACTTTCTGTCCAGTAATTCTTATACCAATCCCAAGAAAATGGGCAAGATATAAGATATGTCTATTACCATACAAGATGAAATTTCCCAGAATATCTTTTAGTGATAGTATCCTTTGTATTAGGGAATATGGACGTAGCCTAACCCGGCTTAACCTTAACCTAGCCATAACATCAGCACTAACTCTGGTGTGAAGCCTAGCCTTAAACCTAATATTAAAACTCAGCTTCATCCTAAAGTGAATTCTGACCCCCAACACTAATGACAAATCTAACCACAGCCCTAGTTTTAAACCTAAATGCAGCATGAACTCTAGCCTGAGCCCTTTGGTTGTTCACTAAATCTAGCCTTAACCCTACGGGTGACATTTTAGGTGATAGCCTAATAGGTGAGAATGTTCTTTGGGACTCTACTAACTAGAGAAAACCAAAAGTTGACTTTTTGATTAAATAAGTAATTTCAAAGTAGGCTTCATCATACAGTCTTTATCAAGATATCACTGGCTTCCCTGGCGTTTCCAGTGAAGACAACCCAGGGTATAGTTTCATTTCTAAGTGTCTACAGGACACACTTGATTCTTCCCTCTGACATCAGTAAGTGTGACCTAAGAACCACTGCTATAAAATGTTGGGAAATATTTCTAAGAAACAAGATTTAAGTGGAGAAAATACTTTTATATATAGCTTTCATAAAGTGTAAGCTAATTTTAATTTCAGACTTCAAAAATCTCCCTGAAGAGCAAGAGTTTTCTATTCCTAGAGCCTTCCAGAAGGGCTGGGGTCACAAGCTCCTCTATTTACACTTAAATCCCAGTGTGACCCCACCTAGCTCTTGCCAGCTAGAATGTATCTACATTAGACTGGTGATCACTAGGGTGATGTGTGGCATTTGGCTCTGGGATTTATAGGCATAAAATAAGGCAACACACTGTACTGTACTCAGGAACTCACAGCCAAGCTGAGCAAGAAAAACGATTAACACACACAAGACAAGAGATAATGAGATGAGACAGACAAAAGTCATATTCATAATTTGGAGATCATGAGAACACAAATGTTCCTAAGTGCTACAGTGTGCGGCATAGTCCCGGATATTGAAATGACCCAAATGTACAGATATCAATGGATGCAGTAGACAATGTCTTCTCTCCTCTGTATAGCAGTAGAAACTTATCAGAACTTTGTCACATATATTCAATTCTTCCCAGGCTCTTTCGAGGAAGAGCACAGGGCATTATTATTTGCATATGCAGAAACAGGCTTGGTCGAATTTCTTGTTTGTCCCCTAATCCCCCAGCAAGAATGGTAGAGATTTGGACTTGTGTTGCACAATTTTGAGTGTCACAGAAACTCATTCAGTTTCCCCCAATAGACAAGGCATGAACTACGCCCTAGAGGATTGAGCAAAGCTTAAGAGCTATAGCAAGTCAAATCACTTTTGAATTCGAAGGGGATAAGAGGAAGGCAGGAATCTGGGATGGGATTGCAGACAGATGGCAAACATGGATACAGATGAAAACCACTGGAAGATGTGGTGCTTTGAGTGCCAGCACAGGTAAAGCCTCACGGAAAAGCCAACGGTGTTTTGAGACAGAGAGTGAACTAATGAAAAATGGATCAGTAGTGGTGACCAGGGCAGACGAGAACGCAAGCTTTAGAGGCCAGCTGGGTGACTTTCAGGGGTGACATCAAGCAAGAGTCTGGAATGTGGTAGTAGACCTTAGTATAAAATTGAAATAAACAAGCTTATGGAGCAACAGTTAGAGGATAGGGTAGTGTTTGAGTACAGGGGTGAAGGAAGCAGAAAAATGAAAGAATTCCACACTTTTAATAATATATGGAAGCAGGCAAATCATGTGCTCTCTCTGGGTCTCTCAGGAAGAAGAATGGTGGGGATGAGATCAGCCTCATGCAGATGGTACAGAAATCTGGTGCATACATGGACTATTGCATAAATCCATCACTCTTAGTAAATAAAAGCAATTTTAAAATGGTGAGAAAGACAATGTTTTTAATAACATTTTTTATAATTGCCAAAAATGGGAAATATCTGAATACTGTACAATAGGGAAAGAGTTAAACAAATTAGGAGTATTGTGTTGAAATTAAAACTATATTTGAAGAACACAAGGCTGTAAATGCTTATAGTATAATGGTGGGTGGGAAAAATGTTATAACACTACCTAAATATCATGGAGAGGGATGATGGGCATGAAGTCCCTCACACCCTGGCTGAGACACTATTGGCATCTGACAGCTACAGGAAAAGAGAGGATCAGTTTTCTTTGAGGGTTTGGCCTCTGGGAAGTCTACCATGCTCCAGCAGCAAGCCAAACATCCAAGAGTATAGGGGCAGCACAAATTGAACTATGGCTATTTGTTTGTTGTTTGTTTTTTAATGACATAAAGTCAGGTAGCCAGGAAAGTGGGGTGGATCTGGGAGGGGTTGAGGAAGGGGTGAATATGATCAAAATACAATGTATGAAGTTTTAAAAGAACTAATAAAAATAAATAAGTATTCTCAATAAGTATGTGAATGAAGCGAAAGACTGGTTAGAATGAGTTATCTCGGTGCTTTATATGACTAGTTTGCATTATTTTGTACAGCTCTGAAATTTCCAAACTGTTCGTAATGAGCCTTTATTTAGTTTTATACTGAGAAAAGCTTTAAGGACAACTGTTAGTATCAAAGTCTTTAGATGTGCTATGTTTCAAAGCAAACATCACATAATGAGCGAAGAGGGTGGATTCATCCTGCACTGGCCTTAGAAAGTCGGAGTTGAATGGAGTGGCTTCTGAGAAATGGCAAAGGAGAGGTGACCTTCATGGGAGACAGAGAGCACAGCTCCGAAGACAAACGCAGTAATAACAAAGCAGAGATCGAGCCTCAACTAGACGGGACCAGAGGCAGGCTGACCTTTGGGAGCTGTTTACATCTCAGATAAATACAGAATCAACTCCGGAAGCAGATAAGAAGACAGTTATGTCCCAGTTGCAAACAATACCTCACAAAATACTTCAGGGGGGTCACTGAGCTCTGGGAGAGCTCTGCTAGAACTCTGCTCATTCCCGTCAGGACTGTAAAGCACTCCAATGCATGTGCATTTCTGAATAAAACCAAGAATCATCCATCCAGGGGCACTGCAAAATATCTCTGTGGAATTAACTTAGTGAATTTATATTTAATGAAATATAATGTTTCCAGGAAATAAACTCACATGTGTACCTTTGAGAAAAATAATAATTGAACATCTAAATTATGAATAAATTAGAATGATATTCATCCATGCCAATGCCTGTTCTGCTGGTTGGTGAGCCGCTAATGGAGCACAAAGCCACCACTCACCTGAGGGGACACGGAGCTGTAAAACACCCACCAGCCTCCAGGATCTCTGCTACATGTGCTGCCTTGCATGACCTTGCACTCTACCACTTGAAGCGAAAACCATGGTAACTATCTCTGACAGATGAGTTCCTGACAATGGAGCCTTCCTTTCCACACAGCTTTGATTTCACTTATTATCGAGCTGCTCAAAGTGCCGGAAGTTTTCCTCAGATTCTTCTTTTCTTCGCCCCACAAAAAATTACCCTTGCTCTTTGTTTTGGCTGCCCCCCTTCCCAATGTAGCACACCTCCAGGAAACCCCCTAAAATAACCAAATCTAGAAAGAGTCGAGATGTGGTTCTTCTCTTTCCATTTGGGGACTGCTTGTTAGTGGACTTTCTATACGCCTGTCTGTGCCTGTCTCCGTGGCCATCTTCACATCTGAAGGGTAATGATGACCACAGGTGGCAGTGAAGGTGCCCAGATTCCTTGCCAGCCGGTGTCCATGATTCCTGCCGGATCTTCCGGGTACAAAATAAGCGTAACTGCTCTGTGTAGAGGTGGAGGATTTCCCTCAGTGGTGAGATTTTTTTTTTTTTACCCATTGGGGACTGTCAAAACAAACACAGCAAGATTGTCCGCTTATCTCCCCACACAGGAAGCGAGCAGCATTTGGAAAACAAAATCTCATATGCCGGTTGTAAAGTTAATAGATGAACCTTAGACTATGTTTGCATCTTCAAAATATCAAAGAGGAGGAGAGGAGCCAGTGCTGGAGGAGCATTTGACCTTATTTATAGAAACGAAATAAGTAAACTTCAAATGGGTTTTTCTCCTACAGCTCTCTCAGAGTGCATTTTAACTAGCAGGGCTGTCAAAATAAGCTGCAGCTACCACACCGCTTGGAATCAGTGTGACATCGGGACCTCCATAAGAGGCCACTGTTTGTCTAACTTTAGCTACCCCGTGCACTTCCTGTAGTGTGCTTTAGCTGGCTGAGACGAAGGGTCCAATTACCCTCTGGCTAGCTCTGGGATCTTCTTGCTCTCTCTGCAGAGGTGTCTCTTTCTGTACTTATTACTTCTGGATTGAAAGGCTGATTCTGTTGATGAATTTATATCAGCAGAGAGCAAACAGAGTCATCTCCATCTATCTGGAAAAAGAAAGAAAAAGAGTTTCTGAATCCTTTTGCGGATGGCAATTTCTATTTGCTTGATTACATGTACATTTCATACAATTTGCTTGACAAGTGAGCCAAGACTGTGTGTTTTTCATCCATGACTTGGTGTGCAGAAGAGGAGGAAGATGATAAAGAAAAGAGTTTGAAGATTTTGAGGAGAGAAGGGACTGGAGTTTCACTGTGTCGTGGAGTCTGCTGGGATAAACAGCCATTCACGCACATTTGGCATTTTAAATTCAAGGCACAACCTGAAACCCAAAGAGGAACTTGTGTGAGGAGGTAGCAGACTCCAGCCTGGTAAGTCTCTGGCACTCTCTGTGGAAGCCACTAGCAAGAAAGTAATTTAGGGGAAATGTTTGAGTCCTGAGAAATTCTGATTTTCCATATCCAGGGTTTTGCAGAAATAAGAATTCTCACATGGTGGGAGAGGAACTTAGGAACTTTTTAACAAGACTGTTTGGTGCATGTTTTCCTTCAAAGATCCAGAAAAACAGTGATTTTTACCAACCTCATTCTACTCTGACATAAAGATCGAATTGTCAGTAGTGTGGCAAGATTAAGAAGGTTAACAATGCAAATTTTGCCTATCTTTCAAAATATTCCTAGATGTCAACTCTTGGTACCTAGACTTTTCATGGACATATGCTGAGGGATAGATAGTGTTGTATATGTGCTCATGTGTGTTTGTGTGTGTGGAAGTACATGTACACATGTGTATGGAGGCCAGAAGAACTTCACGTGTCGTTACTCAGGAGATGTCCATCTTTTTTTTTTTTGAGACAGGAGCTTGCACAGTAGACTAGGTAGGCTGGCCAGCAAGCCCCAGGGATCCACCTGTCTCTGCCTTCCTTGGGTTGGAACTACCAGTGTATGGCACCACACTTGGTTTTTGTATTGGGTTCTGGGAATGTAACTCAGGCCCACAAGTCTTTAAGCAAGCACTGCACTGATTGAGCTATCACGCCAGCCTTGAGGGATTTTTTTTTTTTACTAGAAATTTAAGTGTATCATTTTGACAAGAAATTTAGATGCACTAATAAGTTAGAATAGAAATTTTGCTTTTTTGCCCTTTGATTTATAATAGTGTTAGTGATATAAAGATAAAATCATTTGAAAAGCATTGAGTTGGTGACAAGTCAATTATAAAGAAAATTATAAGTGATATAAATATTAGACTAAGATTTTTAACTGAGTATTTAAACTTCAAAAAACAGAAATGCAAACAAAAACAAAATAAAATAACAAGCCACAAAGAATATTTTATTTTTATTTATCTTTAATTCTCTCTAGTTTTATAGTCAAACCCATGAAGTTGGCTTTTATATGTCCTTTGTCCTCATCCTATCAATGAAGAAATATCTAAATGTGAAATTGGTGCCATTTATTAGATACCAAAAAGAAAGTTGTTCACTAGACACACAAGTATCCAGTCTCCATGTGGATCAGTTGCTAACAACAATAACTATTCTTTTGGAAGATGAGCAATCATACAAAGTAATGCAAGTTTATAAATAATTAGGAAAAATAATTTGAAATCATGTGCTCTTGTATTGTGCCGTGCTTGTTCCTAAGGAGAATAAATGCCATGATTCATGAAGTAAGTAGCAAAGGCTAGGAATTGTGTGGAAGGTAGACACAATGGCAGCCTCATACCTCAGTCACAGTGAGGTAAGTGGACAGGACAGGAAAGAGGAACATATGTAACTGGCAGAGTTTGGGAGTACATGGTACACTTCTGTGGCTGTGATGGTACTAGACTCTCAGGAAAACTTCTTGTAGCATCAAGGGATATTATTTCTACCCTTCTCCATCTGGAAATTTTCATTTCCCTGAGAGAGGGGGAAGGAGGGGACTTCTTTAGCCTCTTCAGGGCACCTTTTGTTCCCCAAAAGAAGGAACTAAAACTCTCAGTCTCTCAGTATGGGATCCTAAGGAAGCCAGAGCAACCCTAGGGGAGGCCTTTGGGATTCTAGAGGGTCCATGTTTGAATGGGCCTACGAAAACATGAGGAACCCAGGCAATTTTGGTTTGAATTTCTAGTTAAAGAATTTACAATATCAGCGGAAAGGGATGTGCATAACTAGAAGAGAGAGGCTTTCACACCAAGCCTGCCTTTGAAGCCAGAGCACCCGTCTAACGTGTGACCCCATATCTCTGACTCTTCATGGTGGCTTTCCAGAGGGTGTCCATGTGGATATGGAAAAAGACCGGCTTCCTCCTCTTTGTAAACAGATGTGGGTCAGCCAGGGAGACTCAAAAAGATTGCAACTGGGTTAGTTTTGATGACTGAGCATCTTGGCCATGAGAGGCATGGAGGTGTGTTGGGTTGACTGTGAGTAGGCAAAATGAAAAGACAAGTGGGGAGTCAGAATCTAGGTGCAATGGATTGTAGAAAAGAGGAGAGGTATGTGATAGAGAGCTGGATGGAAGGAAAAGGGAGGTTGTCTGCCGGAAGTGAAGAAGGCATCAAGAGAGCCAGAAACAGGTCAACAGGAAGGAGTTGTGATGGTCTGGACTGATTCTGCTAACAAAGTGTGTGTCTGTACTCTGGGTGGACAGGCCATGGTCATGGTGCCTGAAAAGTAATAGAATAGAATGGCCAAACAATTAGACATGGCTAGGAAACACAGGATTTCTCTTTCATGCCTTCTCACTTCTAATATATATCTCTAATTGCTGGGTCCTTTGCCTTGATCCTAGATGCCCATTCAGTGTTGTACTGATAGGTTTAAATGTCAGCAGGACACAGCCTAGAATCATATAATAAGAGTTTTAATGAGGAATTATGTAGAGCAGGTTGGCCTGTATGAATGTCTGTGGGGAATTATCTTGATTGCTAATCGATGTATGGAGGAGATCCTGCCCCTTGTGGGCAGCACTAACCCCAAGGCTGGGGATCCCAAATTGTAGTAGAGGAGGAAATACCTGAGATCAATAAGGATATGTAAATTATCTCTTTGATCTTGACTATGGATGTGGCAAGACTAGCTGCTTGAGTGCCTGTCATGATTTCCCTGAAATGATTCACTGTAACTTGGAAATGAAGCCAAACAACCCCACCCCACAGCAGAAGAGGAAGGGAGCCACAGCAAAGCTGCCAGATGTTCATCCCCAGGTTTGTCATGTTACCAGAGTTAGGGTCAGAATCTGTGCCCCCAGCAGCTATAATAAGCTGGGCTTGGCCACACATCCCTGACAGGCTAATTGAAAGAGCCAAATTCATAGTGAAAAGCAGATGAAGGAGGTTAATTAAGTGTAGGTGCATCGGGAAAGGGTGCAAAAAGATTCATAGACAGGCACAGACTTCATACACCAACTCCACCCCCTGTCCATCTGTCCATCCATCTTTCAGGTCCTTAAATTAGGGCAAATTTTTAATAGTAGGCAAGAGAAGTGCACAATTCAGCAGCCCATCACTGACCTGTCATTGCCTGGGCTCCCGTTTTTCCTGCAAGGTGGTTGGATAAGATATTGCTCTTCTATGAAATCCCTTTCCTGGAGACAAGTTTCCAGCCTGCCTAGGTGTCAGCCTTTTCCTTCTCCCAGTGTGAAATTCAGGGGAGAAATTCCAATCAACTAGGTGCCTTGTTTCAGTAGCCCATGCAGCCAGTCTCTTTGAATGTCCTCATTCTTTCCACGCATGCTGGTTACCGTCTGTTGTAGGGTTCCTCTACATGTGGTGGATCCTGACAGCTGATTCTTCTGGGGAGTGAGAAGACTTTTATATGATTTCAAAAATATTCTTTTGGGTACCCCCAGCTGTACTCCACTACTAAGGTGGATGTTGATTATCCTTGTGGTCATCTTCAACATCTTCTTTCCCCTCCATTCCTTTGACTAGGGCCTATTCTAGACTCTTTCTGCCCAAATGAAGTAGGGCCCCTGGAATCAGGCTCAGGGAAACATTTTTAAAGGTTTTGCAAATGAGCCTTCCTGCTGACCCAAGTGAGGAGCTTGCATACAGACCCAGCCATTGACAGAAGGTAATGTACTTCTGATATCTTCCTTCTCTTTCTCACTTGCTCTGTGGTACAGACGACCATGTCAAGCCTGTGGTGAGTGCTTTGGTGAGCCAACTAGAGCTCCTCCCTCCTCCTTCCCCAGGGCAGGGAGAGGAAGGCAGGGAAGCTCAGCTTTGTAACATGTAACACGCCTTGGTGGGCTTTGGAATTTGATAGTATCTGGAATTTACTATTTTTCAGTCTTTAAGGAAAAACTAAAACAAAACCAGCCAGCCACATCCTAATAGTCAGTTAAAAGCAAATACAAAACAAACAAAAGAAACAAAACAAACAACAACAAACAAAAAATAAACAACAACAACAAAAAAAAACTACAAAGAGAAAGAAGAAATGCCCATCAAATACGATAAAATGGGCTGAGATACCACAAGATTTCATAGGAAAACTTAATCATCTAAATAGTGAATCCAATATTGAATGTGTGTGAGCATGCACACATTTTCCTACTAGCATATGGATCTATGTGGATGCGTGTTGGGGCCTGAGATTGAAAACAGGTATTTTCCTTAATCACACTGCACCTTGTTTATTGAGACAGGGTTTCTCACTGAACCTAGAACTCACTGATTTGGCTAGACTTCCCTGGGCAGCAAGCCCCAGCCTCTGTCCTCCCAATCACAGGTTATGCTCAAAAACAGTTTATTCAGTGAACGCTTCAAGTATCAAATAATAGAATCAAGGTCTCTAAAACTTCTTTGAAGCCCAGTTTTTTTTATACAAATTTGATTGGCTAATTAAGCTAAAAGGGAACTTCATAGAAAAAGATGAAATTGGAATATTGTTAAATACTTAGAAATGGATTTTTAATTAGTTCCTGCAAATCTTTTGCATATGTAGTAAGTCAAAGTAAGATAATATCCTTATTTAAATTAAAGCACTTTAGAAAATAAAAAACCATTTTTAAAAAATGGATTAGATTTAATTTTGATATGTGGAATTTCTATCCATTGACTTATCTGACATTCCCTTTCAAAACAAGGTTTAAAAACCTGATGAAGGTCTGAGACACTGTTTCCAATCTTCTACTTAAAAGTTGTTTTTGATGGCTGTCTCAGTATTTTCCTGTCTTCCAATTTCCTCCTTGTTTGTTTGTGTTTGTTTTTTGGAAACAAGGTCTTGATGTCTAGACCAGGCTAGCCTGAAAACCACAGCCACCACCTCCCTCAGCTTTCCAGGTGCTGGGATTTGTAGACACTAGTGAGTTATCACACCTGGCTCTTTTTTTCCGGCTGTAACAAAGTGCCTTTGATTTGGAAATTAATGAATCATGTTAATTTATGTCTTGTACTTTCAACAGCATGTTGTTGGCATCTAGTGAGGGCCTTCTTAGGGCTGCTTCTAGTGTCAAGACATGCTGAAGAGCTGTGAGCTGAAAGGCAGTGAGAGCTGACCGTTATAGCAAAGACTCCAACATGATAACGCATGGATTCATATACACCTCCCTCAGCCCCACAGCCCAGCAGCACTTCACTGCTAGGTAAGTTTGAGAACACTTGAACTCTGAGGGAACACATTAAAATCATAATTTTGATATTATATTCATACTAAATGTTTTCATTTATAATTCCTTGATTGTTCTTTAAGCCTATCTCCCCAATTAGGTAAGTGTTAGCTAGGTATTTCAGGCTTCGTGTCTGGCTGTGTCAAAGAAGACTGTAAGGAACCCAGATCAGAGCACACTGTGTTAAGTTCACCAATAAATAACTCGTAGAGTAAGAGAGCAGCAAAAGGCTTGACAGATAAAGCAATAAACTTCCTGGCCCAACCAGACTCTTCTGCACATAAAATATGTACTTCTTAGATAACTTATAAGCTTAAGAAATATCTCAGAAGCATCAAAACAATAAACTTGAACTCTAGTTCATGAAGTAGTAAATAAACCCAGGCAGTTGAGTTCTATCGTGTCTTACTCTGGACCATACTACGTTGGTTATGCAAGAGCTAATAAGTGCTCTGCCTGTCTGTCACTTATGTTTAGAAATTAATGGTAGCCTGAACTGTGACTAAATGTGTATCCAAGGTTTGAAGCATTACCCTTGACCTGGTGGCAGCTTTGCTATTGGAAACATAGTCAGTATTTTACAGATTTGTAGACTGAAACTTTTCTGACAACCAGCCCTTTAAAAGACTGAGTGAGTGCATTCTAAGGGATTGTTGCCCTTGTCAGGTCAGTGTTGACATGTAAGCTATTTCCTCATCTCCAGTGAAACTCTGGTTTCTCAGAGCCAGCAGTTTGGTGGACAGTGTTGGAAGCAGTCAGAAAGCAGCCTGTGTATTACCTGATGACCCCTCCTCCCCAGAGACTTCTTGGTTTCCTTGAGCGCTCCATTGAGCTTGGGATGGTTTCCCTCTTGTCTTGGCAGAAACCATAGCCTCCTGAGGGCTGTATCTGCAGCCTTGTGGCAGTCAGGCAGGTCAAGGGCAAATGACAGCTCTGGCAAAGAGTCCCACACTGAAGATAATCATTACCTTCCTTCAGCTGGGGCTACTCCTGTCCCCTAAGAGAGCAATTAACACAACCACATTTTATGTTCAGAGCTAAGGTCCTGATCCACTGCGGTTTCTCTTTCAGACATAATTGATGATGCCAATAAACGTAACTCTGGGGTGAGCGTCTCTTGTCTTCTCATTTTAAAGTGCCATTTGGTCAGAGGTGCAGTGAGGAGAGGAAGCTGACTAAATCCATGGAGGTTCACATTTCTCCTCTAAGCTCCCTGTGGAACCCACTTGTCCTCCATTCCCTTCTCTCCCAGCTCCCGGCAGGAAGTGTGGCTTCATTCCCAGGGTATTGAGAAGGAAGCAGTGGTGGTCTCCATGTGAAACGTCCCCTTTTGGCTCAGGTGTTTGAACTCTTGGTCTGTAGCTGCTGCCCATACATTTTTGGAAGTTGGAACCTTTAGGAGGTGGATCACTGCAGAACGGCCTTAGGTTTAGCCTGATCCTACTTCCTAGGCACTGGTGGCTTCCTGACTTTGGAATCTATGTGACAAGGTGCCTCACACACTTGTCACCATGGAGCTAGTACTTCATGCTTTCCCCACCATGCAGGCTGCATCTACTGGGACTTTAAACCCAAATAAACCTTCTTTCCCTGGGTTGCTCCTCGCCGGACAGTCTGTCCTAACAGATAACTGGTATGTGTTTTCTTTCGGCCTCAATTTCTTTCTTTTCCATTGTATACTTACTCATTCTTTGCTTCTTCTTGTCGTAGGGACTTTTCTTTTCTAAAGTCATATTTTTCATCAGCTTTCTGATTGTTTTGATCTTTCTCATTTTCCACCTCGTCTGCATTTGTTTCGTTAATCTTACACTTTCCTCCACTCCTTCCAGCCTCCCTGTAATCATATACACATTATCTTAGTAAAAGAAGAAAGTGACATTTTGTGATTAAAGTCCTTAATCATTCTGTCATATTCTTTTAAAACAGGTCAGAACACAAGAGGGCTTCTTAGGAGGGCCTGCGAAATCTTGAGCAATTCCTATTTCTTGGTGCTGTAAATGAACTCATATTGAAAATCAGACCACATTCTGCTCCAATGAAGTCATTGAGGAAAACATTTTGAGACATAATTTTATACTCATTATAAGATACCCTATAACTTCTACTCACCACATCACTACATCACCCACATAAGCCCAGGGTGTCTCCCTGGGGAAGCTTCTGCACTCTCTGAGTGTGTTCCCTCACAAATGTCTCCAAAGCTAGATGCTCACTGTCCTGTTTCTGTGTGCAATCTCTTAGTCACTTGTCACATCAGCAATCTTTCTTCCTCTTCTTCTCTTCCCTTTCCTTCCTGTTCATGGGACTGCTTTCCTAGAAACTGTTAGTGACCCCTTAAAAATGCACTTTCTGCTTTCTTCCAAATTTAAAAAAAAAAAAAAAGACACTCATGACACTCATGCAAATACTGAACAGGAAAAATAGAAGCTTATGAAATAAGGTATAAGATAGGGCAAGGGCCTGGGGGGGAGTCCAGAAAGCTCCAGAAACCCCAGAAGTCATCACAGCCTCTGAGGTCTAGAAGAAAAGAAATCTCAAACCCCAGCTAAGGGATTTAGCTTTTTTAAATTTCTTTCATTTTTTGCTGATTACATTTCTTGGTAAATAAAGTTTACTCCCGTTCTCATTAAAAACCACACAAACTGTGCTTTTTTTTTTTTTTTTTTTAGAGGAAGTAAACATACTGGTTACATCAGCCCCAATTAGCCCTTGCTTTCCTTTTAGTAGATTCAACTTATAGAGAAATGGGGAAATATCAAGTAATCTCCCAAGAAGTAGCTCTTCGCCACACATTCGGATTGTCGGGAGGGTCTTTCTGGACTCTGACTTCTTTTGTACCTCTGTGTTTCTAGATTGTTGCAAAGGTTAGCACTGGCCTGAATTGATGGAAAATGGAAGTCCCTTGGTTGGGAAGGGTGGACTGTGTTTATTCTTTCCTTCAGTGTCCCAAATACTTCTATCACGTATATGCAAACAAAATCCGTTGTTTATTCCTTTGTGTTTGGTTTTGTTTCTCATCTAGTTTTCAAGTTAAAACACTCACTGGCTATTGTGAAAGCCACATTGCCCCAGCGGATACCATGACTCTAGCATCTGAAACTATGGCACATGCCCCCTTAGGAATAACCCACAAATGTCAACGGTGCAGATCTGGTGTCTTTTTCTCAGGATCTAATGTTTCTTCAGGAGTCGAAAGGCAAACAGTCATTTTTGACCCACAGTGGTATTTGTCTCACTTCATTTAGCCTGCTCTTACTGTAATCAGTTAGTAAATAATAAGTATGTTCCTGGAACTTTGCCTGTGGTCATAATTGCCTGGAAGGTAAGTTAAAATGCATATTGCTGGGCCTGCTTTCCACTTTCTGATTCAGCCTGATCTAGGAAAGCCCAGTGATTTGCATTTAACAAGCTCCCAGGTGCTGCTGCTGCTGCTACTAGTGTAGACAGTGCTTTGAGGAACTCCTGTTCTAATTACAGCCCGACACTGCAATGATCACACACCTTCAAATCAGCTTCTAATTTTACTCTACATTGTGCAAGACAAACAGCAAGATTACTCTGGGAATTTGCAATTTTGATGAAGAACACATATTGAGAAAGACGTTATTTTTAAGAAACTTAATATCTATTCTCTTAAGCTTCAAAGGATAGCATGGGCAAAACAGCAAAGCTTGGGTTGTGCAGAGGTAATCTCCAGCCAGTGTTGCTTTTGCTGATGGACCAGGATTCAGTGTGTGAGCTGGGCTGTTCTTCAAGCTGGATCTGTTATATATAAGACCTGTTGATCCAGCAAGCCTGTTGTAAGGTCCATTTGAATGGTCTGCTTACAATCTGCATTCAGTTAGCTGTCAACCACACAGCTCAAAGGGTTGATGCTCTGTGTCCTTCTGCAGCCATACCACAAAACAGGCAGCATCTTTCTTGGAAAATTTTACCTCTAGGATTGAAAACCAACCAGGATTCCCCGAATTGCTATTCAAAGAAATATTGCAAACATGTTTTTCATGATTTAGCTTTACTTTTCTTCCCCTTATCTGTTAGGTATTTATGGGTTTGAAGCATCCTTAAGGTGTCTGTATTTAAATTTTTTCCATATGAGGTCACGTCTGTCTCTAAGGAACACAAAGAGACAAGAGATCAAGGGGCTGTCACAAGCACAAGTTCAGACCCTACAAGAGTAAACAAGGGCTGAGGAGATGGTTCCGTGTGTAAAGCATTGGCAAACATGTGCGAGTTCTGAGTTTGCATCCTTAGAGTCCTTATAATCCTGGGCCTGGTATTGTATCTATTAACATAGTGTTTCTACTACAAGGAGGGAGAAGGAAGGAGAGCTGCAGGAGTTCAAAGGCCAACCAGCCTGAGGTATCTAGAGGCAAGCAGGAGACCCTGTCTTAAACAAGGAAGAAGGCTAGGACAACACCCAAGGATGTCTTTAGTCAAGCACACCCACACTCACACCCACACGCACATATGCACAAATATAAACATACAACCCATCACATGCACATTGAAGACAAGAGAGAGACAGAGAGACAGACTGCTGCAGAATCACGGTGCTTGGACCAATGGGCGTGGCTGTAGAGGCCAGTTCAACAGAGCCTTGGCATATAAAGCAGAAGGAAGATGAGCCACACATCACGTAGGGAAGAGGAACTGTCTGTGGCACTTGCTATACAGAGCTGATGAAGAACAATGGGGCTAGTTTGAATATTAAGCACACAGCAGCAGAAGTACGTGCATTTTTTTTCCTTCCAAACCTCTGGTGTCATGCAGCATGACATACACATCCAAAGGCTGTGGCATCACTGTTGCTTAGCCCAGGTTTTAGGTGAGCAAACTGGCCCAGCAAACAAGCCAGGAAAGGAAAACTTGGCAAAAGAAATGAACCATGTTCTGTGTGGTTCTGTTATTTTCTTTCTTGACTACCTCGCCTGGGTTCTGTCTCTTGGATTTTCAAGTGGTCTTGGGGCACAAAGATAGATATTGCCATTTGGAAGGGAGTAAGGAGCACTGAGGAATCTTTTTAACATTGGTTTCTTTCTTCATTTTTATCTGTTTTTTTAAACCATCCTTTTCTTTTTTCTAAATAACATGACCATAAAACTTCATCTGAGGAAACTTGCTGTCTTCATAATTTGACTAGAATAGATCTGTTCTCAATCAAGTTTTTCCAGGTTATTCAGTCTGTGTTTTCTCCCTCTCCCTCCCTCCCTCCTTCCCTCCTTCCCTCCCTCCCTCCCTCTACCCATCCATCCATCCTCCTCTTCCCTTTCTCTGGTAGTTAGCTTTACATGTCAACTTGACCCAACCCAGACTCACTTAGAGAGTCTCACTGAGTTATTGTCTACATGGGGTTGACCTGTAGGCATGTTTGTCAGGATCATCTTAATTGATTTAGTTGAAGTGGGAAGACCCAGCCCATTGTGGGCAGCTGTTCCCAAGGCAGATAATCTTGAGCTGTGTTCGTGAACACATCAAGCTGCGCACACAGCATGTGAGCACGTATTCACTCATTTCTCTCTGCTGTTAACTATGGACATGATGTGCCAGCTATCTGAAGCTACTGCCTTGACCAACCCAGAATGATGACTGTCACTTGGAATTGTGAGTAAAAATAAACCCCTTTCTCCCCAAAGTTGATCTTTTGTCAAGGTATTTTATCACAGCAACAAACATGAACCCCTCCCCATCTCTTTCCTTTTCCATTTTTTGTACTCAACATTTGATTTACTCAACTGTGAATGCTCAAATAATATAACTTTTCCTATTGTCCTTTCTAAAATATGGCAAAAGGTAAAAGCTCTACCAATACTCATTGCAAAAATCAATAAGAAAATGTGATATTGAATGTTATTTCTATTTTTTGGACTATGAATCAAGTCTCTTCATGATAATATAGGATATAGGATTTTGCCTCTTATTTTTAATAGATACTAAACTATTAACGGTCCCTTCTCCTACCAATTTAATATTGTAAAAACTTACAATGTATTTTCACACTTGTCCTCAATCCAATGGTTTATTATATATTAATTTATTATATATTAATGTATAATAATTTAATATATTATATATTATAATATATGTATTAAAAACAGAATTTCTTGTATCTGACAAAGGGTAAATTATTTTTTCTTATAAGCTTGTTAGGCTTTTAAAGTTAAATATATATATATATATATATATATATATATATATATATATATATACATATGTTGATATATCTCGACATCCTTTGGAAGTCTGTAGACTGAAGACTGGGAAGCAAAACAATTAGAAAACAAAATAGATATAAGTTACTAATGAGCTATTAGTGAGTGAGTAATATTACAAGCCTGATGTAGAAAATGCAATGTAAAGAATTATCTTTCTTTCTTAAGACTGCATATTTGGAGCCCCATAAATATCTCCTCACAAATCCAGCTGGTCTTGTCATACTACACAGCCTTGTCCTGGATTGACATCATGTCTAACAGTGAGTCTGAGATGTGATTACTCAGGAGGTTGAAGAGGCATGTAGTTCTACACTGTTCTGGAAATGACCCTGAGTGAGCACTGTGGGGTGAGACACTTCCCCATGCACTCTGCATGGTGCATGCTTCATGATGCATTCCTGGGGCAGTTAAGATTCATGGACTGTGGTAACAGCATCCCTCACACCCTTGCAGGAAAGGGTTTCCTTTACACATGGAGTTGCAGAGTATGAGTCTTTGGCAAAGATCCCATAGAACCTGGCATCCTGGATGGTGACGGAGGACCCAGTAGAACTCAGCACTGGCTTTACAGGAGATGTTATAGAGAAGCCATGTCAGGTGAGGACCTGGGAACTGGGGCCTTTGGGGTTCAGTCCCTGGGATCTTGCTGACCTGACTTGGGGGATACCTGTTGTGCCAGCCTTTCTCAATAGTGACTGCACTCTTCCTGACTTTAAGTATAGCGTGTGAGAATGAGGCAGAATGGTGGTGATACATCAAGCCATGGTTTGAAATAGAAAGAAAAATGAGAGGAATACCAAACATTGAACCTGTTTTTCTTCTTGGGAGGAAGACACATAAAGTCGCTGAACTACATATTGATTGATTTAAATGCACTTTCTTACCCACAGGCTAATCTGTGCTCAGTGGTTTGATGATCCCTTCAGAAGACTAGACTTATACATCCCTTTGTTTTCCCTGAGGTAGGCAAGAACAGGGAGATAGCCTGGTGGTGAGGGCTCAGAGAAGGGACCAGGTTAACTCTTCAGACTTGTGGGCCTCTTTAGTTTATCAGTGGTTATGGTAGAAATAGGAGGGTGGAAAGGAAGTGCAGATTTTGTTTCAATGTACTAGTTACTAGAAAATGTCTCGAGTAGAAGCTGAGATGCCTGGTGTTCACCACAAAATCAAAATATGTAGAGAAGAGAGGCTTTCCTCTTGCCTGCGAACCTCAGGCGATACCACAAAATTCCACCAAGTGAGGAAAGTCTCATTTTGATATATTTAATATGTACTTAAGGGAGTGAAAAGCCTCTGAAATCACAGTTATTTATCTAAACTACAGTTTTGGGAACTTCTTTAAGCTTTGTGTGCTAGCTTTGTGCCTCTCTGGCTTTCCCTTGGTGCAAAAGTGCACACTCTCATAGTGTGTTAGACTAATAGAGAAAGGGAAAGTGACCTGTGACGAGTTGACAGAAAGCACACTTCTCAGAGCAGAGGCCAGGGATGCCACGCTGGACCGGTTTTCCATTCGTACTGGGGACATGTAAAGTGTAATTATGTCAAGAATAAGCAGATCATGGAATGTGTGTGCATGTGCAGAGGCCGGAGAACAGCCTGAGGTGTCATCCTCAGAAACGCTGTCCACCTCCTTTGAAACAGGGTCTGTCACTGGACCAGAGCCTCATCAGATATTCTGGGTCTCTGACTGGCAAGTTCACCATGTTCAGCTCCATGCTCACTTAAACCAGCTGCAATAAGTCTCTTTTTATTGATTCTGCCTTTCTGGAGAACCCTGACTCCAGGGACTCTGATCTAGGATGCCTCCCACCCACACCCAGCCGGCAGGCTATTGAGGATATTCACATCCTTGGCACCGAACCGTGCTGCTGAGGATTAGTTCAGTGCTGGGGCTGCCAAGGAAAGTGAGTTAAATATATGGCAGTTCAAAATGGAAAGACTCGAGCTGACGGAGAAATTTTTATGTAGAAGGTGGGCTTTCAGCTATTTTTCTTAGGATCAAATGCAAACATGCCTGAAAGTCATTTAATGACTATAAAGTTTCCATAACAGCATCAGATTATATTTAGATTAAGATCTATTGTACTGCACACAGTATGATGATACTACTTATGCAATAAAATTGTAATAATTGAATTAATAGTTGATTGTATGAATTATTTGAATGCTAGGCACTACAATAAATATGTCACACTGGCTTTTTCCTCCATAAATATTAGATAAGGATGAGATAATATGCACAGATTCACACCAGGGAGTCCGAATGCATATCCAATGGCCATAGGAATGGCTACCAGCTGCTCAAATGGGGCTCTAAGGATTAAGTGCTCTGGCCTGCCACAATGAATTCCACACATTCCACACAATCCTGTTGTTGTTGGAGCAGTGCTGGCCTTGTGGTCAAGCCAAAGCCACTCATGTACAAAGAAAACAGCTCCCTGACTCCCACAGTAAGTACTTCCTCTGTCTTCTTAGAAGGAGAGAAGCCCAGTTCTGTGAGGTTCTTCCAATAACCTACTCTTAATTTTCCACCGCCCTTAACCCCAGGCCAGACCTGGGAAGGCAGATAAACACAGAGGTAAACTCAGGAGGTCATAGATTCAACACGATTCTGCCCTAGGAAGGAGTCGGAGGCGCCCAGCTTTCTGCTGGTAGGCAGTTCTAGTCTCTCTGTCTTGCTGAGCTTTTGGGGAGGTTAAAAGTCCCTGTCTTCATGTTATCACAAATCCAGGGGTTCCATGGGAGGGGGAGACAAAGCACAAGCGATATAAAATGAAAACCCGATAATGATCACAGCAAGCCAGGAAGCATCTCCTACTCCCGGGCCTGTATTAGGCAGAATGAGGTCAAGGCCAACATGAGGAGTGCACTGTAGAAGCATCTGACTCCATGTCTTCTCTTCTCCTGGGTTGGCTCTTGCCATTAGCTAGCCAGAGACGAAGGTTTGGGCTGGTTTATGGTTCTCTAGACAAAAATGAAGAGTTTCCACTTTCATGGCTTATGTGATGAAAGGCACTGTATCCTAATCTGAGCTTTGATGAGGTCCTTCAGGGTCCACCATTCTTGTGTCTATCAAATTAGAGAACCCAATGCGGCACTGAACCCCAACGAACTAGAGATGGCTGATATCCCAACACCCAAAGGAGACAGAAAACAGAACCTAACAATGTAAATGGCCAACAGGTCAGCAACAGCCAGGCCTCTACACAGCTTTATAACCAATCTCCCATGGCTACCAGGGCCAGGGACCAGGACAGCAGACTAGCAGCTAGAAAGGAACCAATAATTACCACAGAACATCAGCTTTCACATCTGGGAGACAGGTAGAGCTAAGTTCCAAGTCCAACTCTACCTTAAAATTGTCTTATGGCCATTGGTAGGTGAAACAGCTTCTCTAGCTTCACCTTTCTCAAGGTTAAAAGGATATAGCTGTGACAAACGACCCCCATGCACATTCCCTGAAACCAGAGGGTATGGCTCAGTATTGTCTTGATTCCCAGAGCTTAATGCTATGTCACTATGGGTTCCAAGTCTAGGCTGGTGTCCTTCAAGCAGAGCAGTGAACATCAGCTCCAGGAAATTAGAGCATTGGCCACACGGCTGGGCATCTGGGATTCTGACAGGGCTGTGATAGGCAGGAAGTTATTGACTTACCTCATACCATGGCACACACCACTAATAAAGCAAGATATTTTCCTCAAAATCCCTTTCACCTCAGAGCTCCTAGAAGACACAACACAACTAATACATAATATCAGGCTTAGCCAGGTAGTGGTGGTGCACACCTTTAATCCCAGAACCAGAGAGGCAGAGGGGAAGGGAGCTGGAGACCAGCCTACTCTAGTTACACAGAAAAACCCTGTCTTGAAAAACCAATTCCAACTAAAATAAAATAAATAATAGTAGATTTGCTAGATTCAATTTATCACCCCTGCCCTCTTCTCTTTCTTGCAACTCAATGTTCTTCATTATGTAGCATGAAAATTAACTGGTTTTCAATGGGAAATTCAGCTCTTATAGATGACTGTATTTTAATTAGGGACTTTAAATAATTGAATTACTTGGGTGATGGTGTTTGTGTTATTATATTAATGAAGGGTATGCCCTTCTAATTTAGTACTGGGTAAGTAGGTGGTAATGCATTTTATCACATGAACACTTGGAATAGACAGTTAGCTCATGGCTGGGCCTCTCTTTGGTCCACAGAATACATAGAGAACAGTTACTCATGACACTGTGATAATATAGTTTTCTCAGTTCTGAGTAATGCTGTTACCCGCATCTCCTTTAGGAGATTTCCATAGCCTAAGTTGATACTAATTATCTTTGACTTAATCTACTCATTTGCTTTCATTTATATTGCTTTGCAACAGTCTTAGTTATTCACCTTTTCCCTAGAAAATGTTCACCATGCTTATGGAAAGGCAGCTGTAACATTCCTTCCTGACCAGGACTATGAATTCTTCTGAATGTATATATCCCAATTGGGTTACAAATTCTTCTGGGATGTATTACATCATCTCCCATGAATTTTTCATACTCTTCCTGGAATCATTTCCAGGTTATCTACACTGAGACAAATGTGCTGCCTATCCACAGTAGCATCAAGACCTGGTTGACTTTCTTCTGTCGATGTGATCATACTGTCTGGGTTGGCACTTGATTCCCTTTCCTTGACACTTTGAAAATTCATATTTCATGTTTTTTCATTGAAAGATGGTCCTTTTCATCAATCATAATGAGGAACAGAGAATCTGAAACATTTGAAGAAGTATTAGTTACTTTGCTCACTGCCATGGTCAAATACCCAGAACAAGCAAATTGAGGAAGGATAGACTGCCTTTGGTTCCTGGGGTCAGGTGACTCAGTTCATCATGGCAGGAAAGACATTGTGACTGAGGTAGCCTTTGCTGGTGGAAGCTTATGGTGTAGTTTTTGTTTTTTCTTTCTTTCTTTTTTTTTTTTTTCATTCTTGGCAGATCAGGAAGCAGGAAGTTTAGGTGGGAACTAAAAGTGAATACCACCTTTAATGTGGGTCATAGCCTGGAATGTTGGTAGAGGGTTAAAATTAGGAGAAGGTTGGCTATGGAGCTCATAAAACTGGAACTTCACATGGATGGGACTTTTTCAAGACCCCAGGGACAGTCTTGGCAATGTGTTTACACAGTCAGATGTTCTTGTGAAATATTTGAAAAAATATTTACAAAACTCCAAGTACTTTTGGTTGAGACCTCTGTCTCTAGTTCCTCCCTTCCCCCTCCCTCTTCACTCATGTGTCAGTGTGCCCAGACTGTAATGAGAGCTCTGTGGCTCCATGTGAGGGAAGTAGAGTTAGGGATAATATGGCCGCGTTTAGTGGGTTATTGAAGAAGTTCATAGCCACATGTGTGTAGGACTAAGTTAATGCTCTCTCAATGTGGACATAAATTCCAAAAGTCCTCTTGTTCTATACCCTGCTCTTCTTGCTGTGACGGGTAGGTATAGAGTCCAGAGCTCAACACTATAATGAGAACACGTTCTACAGGGCAGCAGTGGTATGGCTGGATGGTGTAGAAGAAACTAGGATTTAACGTGTAGAGGCAGGAACTGCTTATTGGGAAACTCTTGCTGTTACCCAACATGTAAAATGATAGACAACTCTATATTAATTCACTTGGTCAAGATGGAAGTGGTAAGGAGGTAACTCAGTGGAAAAACATTTGCCTAGTGTGTGCAGGCCCTGGGTTCGATTACTGGCACTGCCGCCACACCAAACCACCCCTGCACAAGCAAAGAGTAAATAGAAGAGTTCTTTCGAGAATTGTTTGGGGGAGGGGGCTAGGGAAATGGGTCAACCTCTGCACAAGCAGAAGGACCAGAACTCAGGCCCAGCACCCCATGCATGCCTACAACCCAGCACTGAGCAAAGAAGATCTGGGAGGATCACTGGGACGTGCTGGCTGCCAGCCTTGCTGCAAAACACAAACTTCACATTCAGCGGGGACCTTGCTTCAAAAGGAATAAGGCAGAGAGTGACAGAGGAGGATACAAAGGCTGCTCTGGGCTCAGATCACACATGCAGGCAAGCATACAGGAACACATACATGTGCATATACCACACAAACATTTATCACAACCACACAAATCCATAGACACAAAGACACACAAAAGCAATTAGATTAAACCAATTTTATGTTTAAAGTAATAGTAGGACTGCACATCTTTGTTGATAGAATGGGTGGGGTGAAAGGTCAGACTTCCTGTGTGATGCTAGACACAAACCTACCCCAATGCTAGAGGGCTCTGCCTATGTGCACATGTATGCACTTGATGCATTTTAGCATTCTCACGGGTCTTGGGCTATTTTGATATAGCTTATTCTACAAGTATCCTATGTATAGTCTGCTGGCTCCAGAGGAAGCAACTTGAAAAACAGTCATTGATCTAGGGATAAAAACCCTTTGAATTCATTAACTAATAATTGGTCAAGATGTGTTGCAAAAGAAAGTTTAATTAAATGCTCATATGCTTAAGTGGTATCATAACTTCATTTTATGTGCATGAGTGTTTCGCCTGCATGGAAGTATGTGTACCATGTGTGTACCTGGTGTCTACAGAAGTCAGAGTGGGCATCAGATCTCCTGGAACTGGAGTCATGGGTGGCTATAAGCTACCATGTGGATGCTGGGAACTGAACTCAGGTTCCCTGTAAGAGCAACAATTGCTCTTAACTGCTAAGCCAGCTCTCCAGCCCAAGGAATACATTTGAATTGTTCCTATGTATACCTTAGTTTTGAGTTAGTTGGATGCATGTTTATTATTTATATTAAAATTTAAAATGCAATATCCAAGAAGTAGCCTACTAGATTCCCAAACTATAAACTGAATAAAAGAAGACCAGAAGACATCAAAAAAATCTTTCCTACATATCACTACAGAAACATAGGAGATACATAATGAAAATGATGCAGGAGAAATTAAAAAGTGCTATAAAAAGCAAGAAATCGGGTTGGGGATTTAGCTCAGTGGTAGAGCACTTGTCTAGCAAATGCAAAGCCCTGGGTACGGTCCTCAGCTCTGAAGGAACAAAAAGCAAGAAATCAAGACACAAAACAGGAAAGGAAAAAAGTAAAAAAAAAAAAATGAAAATAGTTTTCTTTATTATTTTTTTGCTTACAGGTATACATATATGCCTACACGAATTTACGTGTATATCACATTCATGTAGAACCCACTGGAATTGGAGTTGTGGTCTCTGTGAGCCATCAGGTGGGTGCTGGAACTAAACTCAGGTCCTCTGCAAGAGCAGTAAGTGCTCTTAACTCCTGAGTTACCTCTGAGGCCTCCTAAAAGACATCTCACATGAGTAGTACACAAATGTCAACAGCAACTTTAGGCCGATGTCTTCACTTATAAATACTGTGGTCTTTCCATATAGATTTTCCAAATTTCTACAGTTTTTACACAAGTCTACATAGGGTACAGCAGATACTCCTCAGGTGTTAGTTACTGAACATTTCTTTTACATAAAAGCAACCCCTGTTCATGATTTTTTAGCTTTTGACAATGGGAAACTCATTTATTTGTGACTGTATTCAATAAACTCAGTCATGGGATAGCAGAGTCATTTTGAAAGGGGAACAAAAAAGCTACAGCACTCTTCCAAAGCATGAGTCATCACATTCCCTGGTCTCTTTCAAGAAAAAACTGCCTTCACAGGACTGAGCGATGGATCCCTGCATCAGTTAGCATGATTGTGTTTGAATTGCCTCTTGCTTTAGGAATACCACACAAACCACAGTGGAATTTACTACATTCAAACACAGAAAAAGAAACAGGGGTGGGATGGGGCCCTGGAAAGATGGCTCTACTGGTTAGGAGCATTGTATTCTCTCACAGAGGACCCAGGTTCAATTCCCAGCACCCATCTGGGAATTGAACTCCAATCCAGGAGAACTAACACCCACACTGACCTCTGCTGATATTATATGTGGTGCGCTTTCACACATGCACCTAAAATACCCACATGTGTAAAATAAAAATAAATTAATATTTTTAAAGAAAAGAAAAAAAACAGTGAAATTCATTTAACAGCATGTCTTCTTTGTAATCAGTAACATATAATTGAATATTTCAAATGTGAACATTAAATATCAATATCTTTAAATATTTCTAACTTAAATGTATGGATTTTTATTTATTTTTAAAATTTTTTAAAAAAATGCACCAGGGCCCATCTGACACTTTGTATAGATGTGACACTTCAATGAACTACTGAGCAAGCTACAGGCTGGGTATCCTCTGCAGGTGACACCAGGGACACTCAGTTAGGCAGGCAGCTGGTGTGTCACCCTGCACTCTGGTGGCACTATATTGCCTCAAAGCCTCCCACACTGTGCCCTGAACCTCCAAAACAGCAACACAAAGCTTGTCCTTGGGTCCCCAGGAATCAAATGCACAAAATATTCCCACATCCGGATCTTATCAGCATGTCAGGCGCGGGAAAGCAGTATCACCCACTGGGCAGCTTTGTATTAAGCTTTGTTAATATTCCTATCCCTGCTTTCTAGAAATATGTCACACAAGTGGAGTCCTCACAGACCATTCAGTGATTCTCAGGTCTCTCTGAATTAGTAGAATTCTTATGTCCCCCTGGCTTTAAATGGGTAGAATTTAGACTTTAGTTCTTGTCCTAAAGGAATGGAGACTAAAACGACAGGAAATGAAGCACATTTTTATGTAATTAAACATTGACTGTCTCCTCCTAATACTTCCAGTTTCTGAAACACTTTAAACATTTTTATGTATTAATTACTTATTTCTCAAATACTTATCTGCTGCCCACACAGCCTTCATTATCGTTTATTCTCCTCAGTAGACCACAAAGATGACATGCATTTTACCTCTGTTTATTTTGCACTCTTTTTTTTTTTTTTTTTGGTTTTTCGAGACAGGGTTTCTCTCTGTGTAACTTTGAGCCTTTCCTTGAACTCACAGAGATCCGCCTGGCTCTGTCTCCTGAGTGCTGGGATTAAAGGTGTGTGCCGCCACTGCCCAGTTTATTTTGCACTCTTAAATTGCACAGGACCAAACCCTGGAATTCATAGTTGTGTTTTATTATTATTATTATTATTATTATTATTATTATTATTATTATTATTAATCTGATTTAAATAATAAAGTCTGAAAGTATTAGTGTGGCCATTAAGCTTGGGCTTACTGGTGCATCATTATCTGAGCTACTGAGAGACAGACATGAGCCCTGAGAAGTCAACTGGCCTCTCAAAAATTAATAACATAATCAGAGACTGGCTTGAGTCTCAACCCTAAGACGTTTCCTCCATCGGGCACTACTCAGTTCCTCATGCGCTGTAGAGACATTAGGTTCACAGGCAGTATGCAAGTCACAGAGAATTCTGATGAATTTTTCCTGCTATCGGGCTAATGAGTTATAATCATTGCCCACATTTGCTGAGCAGTAATAATTCAGGGCCTCTGCCATGTGCATAATTCACACTGCCCTGTGCAATTTACACAAGCACCCTGCCGGTAGGTCTAGTATTTCCCCACAATTTATCTTGCAGGAACAGAAGAACAGATAAAATAACATAATAGGGAATAGCAGAAGAAGGTGGGATCCCATTCTGAGGATGACAGACCCTCAAGTACTGTGACACATCAATAGAGCTTTAGGCTGAAAATGCCACATACTGTCACCACATTGGTCAACTGAAACAAGTTGTGACAAGTGTGTCTGTTATAGAGAAGTACCTTTGCTGGTGTAGTTACATCATCTTTAATGTTCTGACTCTGAGGCAGGCCTTTTCAAGGAGGGGACTTCCATGTCAGTGTGATAATGATCAATATTATGTGTATGTCTCTCAAGTCACTAATACCAAGTTGCTAGTTCTGAGGAGCCTGGGTTCGTATATTAGCACTGTCAGTGATCCCTCATGTCAACCTGGGCATCTTTAACCATCCTCAAGCCCTGTTCTCCTCAGAAATTATCTAAATATTTTAATAATATCCATTACATAAAGTTTTTAAGAGGACTGAATAAAACAATAGATGTGGATGTTTATTTCTTGCACACACTAAGAACACTCCATGGCTACTAGCAAAGAAACAGAATTCTCTTGATTTATCTATAAAACTAATCAGACATATTCAAGGACCCACAGCTGACTGTAAACAACCACCCAGGCAAGGCGAGGAGAAAGAAGTCTATTAGGGAATATTATCTTAAGATGAATTGCTTTTGTTTATGTTGTGTTTCTTTAACTCTGTGAAGCTGTGTTATTACTCCTGTCTAAAATACCTGATGGGCTAATAAAGAGCTGAATGGTCAACAGAGAGGCAGGAAAAAGGATGGGTAGGTCTGGCAGGCAGAATGAATTAATAGAAGGAGAAGTCTGGGAGAGGAGAGATGTAGGAGAGAGAGAAAGAAGAGGATATCAGAGGCCAGCCACCCAGCAACACAACCAGCAATGGAGTAAGAAAGAGAGGTGTACAAAAATAGAGAAAGGTAAAAGCCCAGGGCAAAAGACAGATGGGTTAATTTAAAGTTAAGAAAAGCTGGCAAGAAACAAGCCAAGCTATGGCCAGGCATTTGTATTTAAGAACATGCATCCCTGTGTGATTTATTTGGGAGCTTGGTGGTGCCCCCCTCCAAAAAAGCAATAAAACAACCACCAGCCGAAGTCCTGGTTAGGGTGACACCTGGCCCTGTGTGGAAGAGCGTAGATACTGCCAATGCCACATTGCAGGCTGGGAAGGAACAGAGCAGAACTGGGTGATGGCCCCATCTGAGAGAACACAGCACAGATTGAATATCCCTTTTCTGACATGGCTTCCAAATTTCACATTTTTAAGAAATTTGAAGATTTGCACACATGTAGTGAGATATCTTAGTGATGGGACCCAAGTGTAAGTATGAAATTCACTGATGCTCCATACAAGCCTTATACACATAGCCTCAAGGCAGCATCATACAACATTTTAAATATGATTCCATTTTAACTGTGATTTGTCATGTGAGATCAGAAGTAGAGCTGATTCTACTTGTGGCTCAACAATTTTTATATTTTGGTGCATTTTGAGTGTTCAGATTCAAAATGTATGTAGTTATAAAAAACCCTTTGGAAATGTAAAATGGATGCTATAAAATGTAAAATTAATCTAGCGTGGACACCATAGTTAATGGTCGGGGCAACACTATCTGAATATACACAATGAGGGCTACGATGCACAGCACCAGCTTGAAGCTTTCTTGCAAATTATTTCCCCGATGAAGCTAGTACAGATACGTGACTGATGGTTAGGTCACTGCAAACATTCTTTCCCTCTGCATCACTGGAAAAGTTACTTGAGCCTTCTGACTGTCCAGCTGGTTCTAATCAAGTTAAATGGAAACTCAAGCTGTGCTCTGAACAGAATCCAGAAGTCACTCTTCTTGCCCAGCATCGTGGTGGTGGTAGGATCTGCTTAGCTCAATAGCCTTGTTAATCCTATGGAGATGTCCTCTGCTTTCTCAGCTCCCTGTCAGTTGTAGTCTCCCCGAAGGGATGGTGTGCCAAGCCCAAGCATTTGGTCAAGTCTGGTGATAACCATGACCTCACTAACATTAGAAGCTCTGATGCCTACCAGAGCCAAGGAGTGATTCAAACAGCAAGTTAGAAAACATTTCTGCAAGGCAATCTGGCAGCCTTGTCGGAATTGACTTTAGGTACAAACATCCAAAGTGAAATGTGAGGAAAACTTATTCTATAATATAGGAAAAGAATATAAAAAAAATAATAATAATAATAATAATAATAATAATAATAATAATAATATAGGAATTTGTTAGTGTAAAGGCTCTAAAAACAGGCAAACCATGGTTCCCTTCTGACTCCCCAACCTGGATGCCTCTGCACACATCGTCCCACCTCTGAACGGCAGTGTAAAAGTGACCACAAAGTAAATAAAATGGCATGGTGGTGAATACTACGTCAAAACGAAGATGTCCGAGGAAGTTTAGGTTCGTGGTCAGAAGACAGGAATCTTAGATGTGTGCCGTTCTACAGCAGCAGCAGTGATATCTCAAACGGAATATTCCAGCAAGCCTCTGACTGCAGGTGAAGGAGTTGTTTTACATGATAGAGAGTGCACTATATTGCCCGCCTTGTGGCACCATTGCTTCCATCACTCACCTCTTTTGCTCTATTCTTCACCTCCAGGGCCAAGTCCCACACCCCATAGCCCTCCCCTGAGACACCAGCTGTGCAGGTGAGCAGTGGCCCCATCACAAAAGTGATACGCAAAAGTTGAGAGATGGACTCAAGGGACACGGTGTCCTGTGTTCCAGCCTAGCTCTGTCACCTAGCTGTGTGATTCTGAGCTGGTCACTTGACCTCTCCGAATCTGTTTCCTCAGGGAATACTAGAAATCAGAACCCCATGGGAGATGGGTGCTAACGTAAGCCTTCAGTGACTCCCCAGGCTGAAAGTGCTTGTGACCATGGGGAAAGAGTGTGCAGGCTCCAGCATTGTGCCAATAATGAAATTCCCCATACTTCTTTGCAGTTAACAGTTGAGATGCAAGGCGGGATTAAAAATCAAGTCCTTGCCTTACTTGGTATAACAGGAAAAGTGCCACAAATTCTTCAACTTGATTCCACCTGTTCTGGGTGTCCTTGTGAACTGGCAACTGCCACCTCCACCCCTCTTGCTCTGGGAATACAGCTATGGAATTTACTCTAGCTTCATAATCTGGGTGTGACCTAGTGATGTAAGTACCTACTGAAAGTGCCAGGTGTTTAGGGTAACTTCCGTGTGCCCGCACTCACAGCCACCTCCCACCCAGGACTTACAGAGGGAGGGCAAATGGCTTGTCCAGTGGGTAGATCCTCAGAGCCACACGCCCTCTGACCCTCGGGCCCTCTTTCCCTAGCTGGGAAACACTGCCTCTTCATTACATTAGGACTCACACTCTGAACTCACACTCATCTTTCCATGTTGAATAAAGAGTGGTCCCTTCCTGGTGATTTGGCTTTGATGAATGGGCTCCTTAGAATGACTGTACATCTCCCACCCTGGCTCCTGATCTGGGTGATCAGCACCAGATCTTCTTCCTTGATTCTACTCTTCAACTTAGCATCTCCAACCAGGCAGATATGTGAGGAGCTCGACAGCAAAGCCTGTCAACCTTCGCTTGAGCTTGCTTGATTAATGTTGGGGCACTCAAGTCAGCACAGGACTGACAGCATCCTAAATTCTCCAGTACCCAATATTTCCAGCATCCAGCAGGAAATACTACTTCTATTGGCCATTTTGTTCCCATAATCCCTTGGGGTAAAAGGGAGACTCCTAATTCTTCCTAGTTGCTATGTCGCCTTCCTTAACTCTGAATCTTGGCTTTAAGTTTTATATTGTTTTTGTTTGTTGATGTGGTTTTGCTAAGCATCTCAGGCTGACCTCAAACTTCAGCTATCCCCCTGCCTCAACCTCTGGAGTACTGGGATAACATGTCCTACCATGCCTTGCTCATGGCCTCAATCTTAATACACCTTCCTTCCTTTCCCATCATCTCACATCATTATTGTATCTGTCTTCTAAGCAAGCCTATTTTGTAACTGAAAAATTCCATTTTGAATACCAGAATCTGAGCACTAATGTTTTCTCTGTCTTCACATTCACTACACAATTTCAACCCCTTCAAAACAGATGAGGAAAGAAGGTTTCACTCAGAACACTCCCACATGCACCCACATACAGAAAAAGCATGCTATGTGCTCAGTTGTCTACCTCTCATTAGCCCTTAAACTCTTGGGGGGGGGTAGGACTGTCCCGTTTATTGAGCTCAGCTTCTGCCTATATTTTGAATCCTTACCTAATGACCTTGGACAAGTTACTTATTCTGGGTTTGTTTGTTTTTTCATGTGTAAAATACTAGTAAAACTATTAGCTGGTGGGTAGGATTTAGGGGATTAAATTACTTAATACACAGAAAGTTCTCCAATAGGGCCTAGAGTGAGTGCTCAGCAAATGAGAACGAAGACTGATATTAACTCAACATTAGCCAGACTACTTTGCTCAAGAAATGTTAGATTAAATACTACACAGTGAGGTAGCCATAAAACTTAAGATGTGGATCAGGATATCTGATTAACAATGAAGAAATGTGGTGTTGATTTCACTGTATCCTTAAAAAGAGTGTTGGGGTTAGAGCAATCTGTACACCTTGTGTGTATGGAAGATAATTTCAGCCTTTCTTTTACCTAACATCATGCATTTATTACATTTAGTACATATCAGATCTACTTTCAAACTGTGAGCTGATGCAGAGAGTAAAATCACAATAGTAACAGCGTGGGACTGTGAAGGGTCAACGTCGAGAGTTAAAATATGTGCACCTGCAGACATGTGTGGGGCTGTTCTGTGTGAGCCATGTCACTTGTTCAGTCTTCTAGCTCATAAGCAATCCTTATTCCTTACATCTCTGAAGAAAGAACACGTAGCATTATGACCTAGATTTTCACTGCTGCATGATCATCTGGCCCTTCAATTTGGGTCAGCATCCCATCAAAACCCTCTTGTGAACTGAGTTACTTCCACCCTAGAACTCTTGGATTCCAGGAGTCTTGCTTTTAATGGGCTTCTTATACAGGAAAAAAAATGTTAAAAAAAAAATCCACTTTGGAGAACTTCTTACATTACACTATTTTATTTGAAGACATTGATAGAATTAAATATAAAATTCTATATAATAAATTAATGGCATCAAAAGTTTAAGCATCCCTTATTACCCACCAAATCATTCTTTTCTTTTTTTTTACTTTATTTTATCTCATTTTTTGGACAAGATCTCACCACATAGGCCAAGCTAGTCTTGAACTTGTGGCAATCCTCCATCTTCAGAGCCATATGATTACAACCCACACCAAATCTCTAAATATTAAATTTGCTTCCCTTTTTTTATTTACTCACCATGATGACAATGTAGGTAGGGATTCTTTTCCCCTGAAACTTGTGTTGAAATGTAATCCCCAGTGCAAGGCATTATTAGGAAGAATCATTAAGAAATGACAGGGTCTGGGGGGCTCTGCTCTTGTGAATGGATTCATTCATTCTTGTATCAATGGATTAGTGGATTCATGGGTTATATCAAGAAGGACCTTGTTATAATAGTGATGACTCCTTGCCCCGGCCAGCAGAGTTTCAACAGGGGCCACCCACCTGTGGGAGCGAATGAGAGACAGGGGACACAAGAGACGGCAGCAAGACAAGCTTCTGATCAAGCCGCCAATCTTTTTCTCCACATGGCTTATATAGCATAAGAGGGGAAGGGGCAGGAAGGAGGGAAAGGGAAAAGGGGCATATAGAACATAGAAAGGGTGCAAGATGTGTGAGGCAGATCCTGCAACTGCGAGATTTCACTGGCTAAAGTCACTGGTCAGGGGCCATTTATTCTGTTGCTAGGCTACCTGACCATGGAATGCTCTTTACATTTGGTTGTCATGGCACTTGACTGTGGGATGGTCTCTTATCTTTGGGGGCCTCTGGTTACTGCTCTGGGAAGGGGCTTATGACTTGTTCTCTGGTCTAGCTAGTACTTTCCATGGTTCATGTTTGGTTCCTGACGTCTTGGTCCCTAACAACTCCTTAGCTAGCTTGTTCTGGCCTTTATATGATACCCTGAATTGTCTTACGGCTCTACAGAGTCTCTACCAGCAAGAAAACCCCCACTTAATATATTCCCTTTATCTTGGGTCATTCAGTTTTCAGAACCTTGAAGTGAATATACTTCTGTTCAGGATAAATTACCCAGTCTGTAGTATTTCATTATAGCAACAGAAAAAAAAAAAGACTAAGACAATACGAATGTGTTTTATGACTGTCTGCTACTTTCTTGCGGGCTGCAATAATATATTATAGAGATTTAGCTGTATATTAAAACCATACCAAGAAAATTCAAGGCATTTTTCTAGAGGAAGCCATTTATCAAGGAATTAGTGTTATTCAGTTTTTAATATTTCAGCTGTCTTCTGCTATGAAATTCTTGTGTACCCATATACTACTAGGCCATTGGTGAACAGTTTAGCTTCTCAGACATGCTGCTGATCCACTAGGTAACTAACACCTAGGAGACAGGCAGGCTGTAGATGCATAGCTATGTTTCTTGTGCAAATGAAGCTCAGACCATCTCTTGCCTTCAGGCCTAGTAGCATGCAGAGCAGAGCTATTGACTCAGGACAATAGGGCTTTTTGCATAACCAAGTACAGTAAAGACTAGGGTGGATTTCCTGGACAGAGCAGAGTCATGTGGCAGGGAGAGAAAGAAGAGGCAGAGCTACATGGCTGGAAGAGAAGAGAAGAAGGAGAGTTTCTGTAGAAGGTAGGTAGAGCCACTTGGCCAGAGAGAAGAGAAGGCAGAGTTTCTCACAGCCAGGGGTAAGGAGCAAGGAAGGAAAGATGGAGGACGAAGGAACAGGGGACAAAGATGAAGTCAAAAGCATAGGAGCTTAGTTAGGACTATGAGAAGACAGGAAAAGTAGGTACAGAGAGGAGCTGAATGTGAGGATGGAGCTGAAGCTGCATAGATAGAGTTTGTTATAGAGAAATAAAGTAACAGTTGAAAGAGCATAGTGTATGTAGATTCTTTTCCCTCAGATAACCCCCTGCCCGACATAGCGTATTCCCCAGGACTCTGGGAGGAATCTGTTCAGGGCAGGTCCTTGGGAAAATTCCATTACTACTTAAGAATATAGTCCATTATTTCTGGGTGGTGGTGGCGCATGCCTTTAATCTCAGCACTCAGGAGGCAGAGACAGGTAGATCTCTATGAGTTCGAGGCCAGCCTGATTTACAAAGTGAGTTCAAGGACTGGAGTTTAATCAGAGCTGAAACACAGAGAAACCCTCCCTTGAAAAACAAAAACAAACAAAGACTATAGTCCATTACCTAGCACTTATAACAACATAGCCCTAAATTAAGTAAGCCACCAGCTTGAGAATTACAATGAGAATATAACTAAAAGTCAGCTGTGTAATGGAAAGGATATTGCCATTTATGAATTTTTGCCTTATTTTGGGGACATGATTTTAAATTATTTATCCTATTTATTTTGTATGAATGAATGAATGTAAGTATGTATGTATGAATGAATGCAGACACTCTGAAGCAGATGTAGAGATTAGAGGACAACTATTGGGAGTTGATTCTCTCCTGCCACTCTGTGGGACCTGAGGGTCAGACTCAGGTGATCGAGCCTGCATGTCAGCACCTCTCTTTTGAACCATCTCCCTGACCCTAAATGCAAATTCTTAACTCAGTAATTTTAATTTTCTGTGGTTTACTTCCAGTCTTCAAAATCCATCCCTTGTTGTTTTCTATTTATTTTTATGTCATCTTCAAATGCTAATTGGATTTTGTTTCTGGTATCATTTCAAAGCATCTTGTTTTTCTTTCCAAAATTCCCTTTCTATATAATAATTGTGCACTCCTTCCTGGAATGTTACACTTTTTACAGAATATCACTTGCCACATTATTTTCTAAACTCTCCTTTTAGCAAACTTGTGCTCAAAAGCAAATTACAAATAATGCAAACTTAAAAGCAATGCTGTGTTCCCTTTATGAGGCAGCCAGTGAAGCTGAGAATAAAGAGATCAAGCAGTACTTTGTAATGAGCTGTGTCTGCTAGACTATGCCAGGAAAATCTCACTCACTTTCACCTTACCTGGTAAAAGGATTGTGTCCTTATTATGTCACCATCCTGCGATGGCATCCCAGCCAAAAAGCGGGCATGCCCTCCCATGGTATGCCCTCTCTTTTTATATTCCCTCTGTACTTCCCCTCCATGCAGTCTCTCTCTCTCTGTCACTCTGTCTCTCTCTTTCTCTCTCTGTCTCTCTCCCCTTCCTCCTAATAAAGCTCTGAAAAGGTAGCCATGGCTTGTGATTCTTCCGCCATCGCAGCATCCAGCGCTCTCTTCTGCCTCTGCAACCGCCATGGGTAGCGGCCAGCCTGGAGCGCCAGCATTTAACCCCTTCACCTGGGACAATTATTTTCCTCATGGAGTGACCCACAGTTCCTTGCAGCCAACAAAGCAGAGTTACTTGACTTGAACTCAAAGGCTGGTGCAGGTCCTGCAGCAGTACCGTCCCTACCCTTTGCTCTTATAAAGATAAAATTCTGACTAAACCTTCAGGAAGATGAGTAAGTCATCTCTAGTAGACTTTGGTCAGAATGTGTGCTACTCTGAGAGGGAAAACTAAAATGAGAAAAGATTTCATTATTGTATTAGTTTGTCTTCTCATGCTTTGACAAAATCTCAGACAGTCTGTTTTGGCTCACAGGTCAAGGGTTTGGTGCAGCATGGTAGAGAAGTCATGAGAGACAGGAGTTTGAGACAACTGGTCACATTGTATCTACCATCACAGAGCAGAGAGTATCTACCATCACAGAGCAGAGAGTATCTACCATCACAGAGCAGAGAGTATCTACCATCACAGAGCAGAGAGTATCCACCATCACAGAACATATATAGCGAGAATATAGTGCTCAGCTGCATCTCTGCTTTTTGTACAATCCAAGCCCCCAGCCCATGGTATGGTACCGTCCAATTAGGCCTGGCTTTCTAGATTAACTAATCTAGAAAATCCCTCACAGACATGCACAGAGGCCTAGTTCCTTGGTGATTCTAGATCCTGTTAAGTTGGCAATATTAACTATCGCATTATGAGGATGTTAATTTTAGTGGAAGAAAGATAAAGTCAAATAATGTGATAGTCATAGGCTTGGAGATTATGAAGGAGTTCCAGTGTTTCTGGGATGAAGAATTGATCGCTAGCAGCTAAAGGGGATTTGACCAAGCTTCACTGAGAGCTTAGGAGTAATATCAGCCCAACTCTACTAAAAGTCTAAAAGTCCAGGTTTCCACCATTAGTAATATATGTGTATTTGTAAAAGGAGAAGTCGGTAGGTAAAGATGTCTTCATAGCTTCATTGTAGAATAAAACAAGTGACTGAATGTTTCTGCACAGCTCTTAGTCCTTGAACCATCTATGGAAAATTCACCGGACAGTATTTTAGCAAATGGAATTAAATAAAACAGTTATCTAAGGCAACAAAACATCCACTCAGAAAACCATAGGCCTGGATTTCTAAGACATATGGCTTCATGGGAACAGCCTCCTGTGTGTGCAGTATGACTGTTATTGGTACAGGCTTAGGTAGACAGAAACCTGACTACCCACATATTCCTGTAAGTAAACCTCAAGTCTACCCTAAACCTCCATTCTATCTGAAGATGGAAAATCTATCCATTTTCAAGTTTGCCCATCACTTTAAAGATTTTCAAGTCATTTAAAATTGTTTCTGTCCTCCTTCATCCTCTTTCAGAAAGATGATATAAATTCTGGAGCTGTTTATCATCCAAGTCCAGGTGGGACTTCTGCCTGGGGAAATGTGGGTTCTCCAGTTGTTCTCTGGGCTGACAAGACAACCATTGATGACCCCATCATGGTCTTCAACTAGGCATCAACCAGGAAATTCCTCCTCATCCTCTGCTGGACTGTCATGAGGTCCACACTTAACATTTTAGGTCCCCAAGCCAGACTGGTTCTTCTCTAAATGCACATTCCATGCCTCTGTTTTTCCACATGTTGCTTTCCTTCAGTTTACAAAGTCTTACCCATCCCAGTAATCTTGCCTCAAAACACTGTCTAATCCTAAAACTATTCTAAGCCCTGCCCACGGTGGGTCCAATGTCCGTGTTCCCGCATTCTACCCAAGTACAGCCCAGCTGCTCTCTAGTCCAGGCCTAACTCTGTAGATACTTTGAATGGAGCCCCAAATCACTGAGTTAATCATTCAGGTTTTTTTTTTTTTTTTTCAGCTGAATTCACTTAAAGGTCAGTAGGCAGGTGAAATGTAGTTAAGATAATAGCTATTCTAAATAAAACTAAGAACATTATGAAAATCAAAACACCTGTCTCCAAGCCCCAGATTGACACTAAAAGGCTGTGTGGCTTGGAACAAGCTCCCCCCTTTGTCTGAATTCTGTTCTTCACTCATACAACTCTGGGATAGGAGTAGGGTATATGAAGGACTCTTCCAATGCTGAACTCGGGTGAGGCAGTTTCTGAACTCCTTACAATTGAATCTGATGTATCCACACGTCATGAAAACCTCTGTTTTCTGGGTGAATTGACCTTACTCCTACCCAAAAGGTGCTGCTAGTATATGTCTCCTACCTTTTTAACAAAGAAGAAAAGACGGGGCTGAGCACAAGGCTCAACTGTGAAGAATGCTTGCTGATCTTCCAGAGGTTCTGGGTTTGGTTCCCAGCCTCCATATTTAGTGATAAGTTCCAGGATCTGATGCCCTCTTCTGGACTCTCCTAGCAAGCATGTGTGTGTACGCACACAAACACACACGCGCACACACATGCATGCACACACTCGTGCACGTACACCTGCATGCAAAATCAATAAATCTCAAATTAAAATTAAGAAAAGGCTTGTCAACAACTGAAAATCTGTGGTGTCAAATTGCCTTAGTGTTGCTCTTGTGAAATTAAATCAATTTGTTAGGTTGCCTTTATCATTTTCTACACTCTATTATATATATAACTGAATATTTTCTGTTAAATTATAGGCATTTGTTTACTTTGCTATTAATCTACATGCAATTCAGTTTTTGGTACCTAAAAATAACTATCCAAGAAAAAAAATCAAGAATCACACACACACACACACACACACACACACCTTTGTAAGAAGTTTGATGATATTGGGGCAGAAATAACCTCTTTCTTCTCTCAGTCTCCTATGATATATTGTAGTTCACATTGTCCAACACATAATTCATACTGCAGTCATTCTTGTCCTTTTCTTTATTTCCTTGTAGATAATAAGGATTCTGAAAACAGAAGACATTAAATCTTGTCTTAGCCACAGCATTTAAGGATGCTCGAAATCTAGTTCCTGTATGATTGAAATAGTGATGTCTTAGTAAGTAAGGTTCCACTGTGCTATCACTTTGCTTAAAAGAGTAATTCAGTGGCTATGCCACAAAGACGGCTTTCTTCCTGGGGTCCTGGGCACCCTGTGATGGCTCTGTTCCGTGGTCTGTAGTCCGGGACTTAGCTAAAGGAGAAACTACTGTGTAGAGCTCGCCCTCCCATCATGGATGCATACAGGAACGTTGATGAAAGCTACTTCCTTCCTCTCTTGAACCAAGACCACCCCTAGCCAAACCCAACTTCACAGGGAACTATATTCTTCCTGGGCTGAGGTAGGACAGGTCCACAGGGGATACTTGGTGAAATATAATACAATGCATGGCAGAAAAAAAAAAAAAAAAAAAGCTGAGAACTGAGGATGAACAGATGCAGACATATGGGGAGTTTCAACCAACGCCATAGCAACCATAGCGAAAGTACCACCAGAGCTACATCATCACCACCAAAAAGCTTTTGTGCTATTTTCCAAACTTGACAATTTTCTACTTGAGGAGTTGTCAGACATGTATCCCTAGGTTGCATGAAAAACATGTGCCAGTAGAGTAAATTACAGATGTGCACAGGTGCAGGCTGTGCTCCAGATGGTTTGAGATGGACAGCCCCTCTCCACATCAGAAGAGCAGAGGGAGCAATAAGGAATTCATTTTTTTTAAATTAATGTTATTATTAAAGTATAATTTACATGCCAAATGCACTCATTAACAGTGTAATTTGGAAGATTTAATATCATCACAGAATTGTACAACTATCAATACAATCTAATTTTAGAACATTTCCATAACTTGAAAAATCAATCTCAACTCATTCATTGCATCTTGTATTTACCATACCCCAGTGCTAAGGAGCTCTGAATCTATTTTATGGCTCTGTAGATTAGTCTACTTTGTACACTGCATGGAGATAAAAATATACATGACCTTGAAGACTCGGTGAAAATATGAGAGAATAATGGGGGAGAGGGACACATTAGAACAAAGTATAATGGCCCCCACACAGCATCTATTACTTTATATGTTATCTAAGTAATTGATAAAAATAACTGGGTGATAATGGTACACACCTTTAATATCAGTACCCAGGAAGCCAGAGGCAGGCAGATCTCTGTAAGTTCAAGGCCAGCCTGGCCTACAAAATGAGTGAGTTTCAGGACAACCAAGATTGCTACACTGTTGTTGTTTTTTTTTTACTCTTTGCTTTTTTGGGGAGCCTACCACCCAGCTCCCAAATAAATACACAGAGACTTATTCTTTCTTATGAACGCCGAGCCTTAGCTTGGCTTGTTTCTAGCCAGCTTTTCTTAACTTAAACTATCCCATCTATCTTTTGCCTCTGGGCTTTTACTTTTCTACATACCTTTTTTTATTTCTTACTCCATGGCTTGTTGTACAGCTGGTTGTCTGGCCCGTGGAGTCCTCCTCTCCTTCTCTTTTTGTTTCCCAATCCTCTTTTCCCAGATTTCTCTATTTATTCTCTCTGCTGCCAGTCCCACCTATCCTTTCTCCTGCCTTGCTTTTGGCTGTTTAGCTCTTTATTGGACCAATCAGGTGTTTTAGGCAGTCAAAGTAACATAGCTTCACAGTTAAACAAATACAACATAAAAGAATGCAACACTTCTTTGCATCATAAAAACAAATGTTTTCATAGCCTAAACAAATGTGACACATCTTCACTAATATTCCACAACATTACACAGGGTTTTTGAGACAAACCCTGTCTCAAAAAACCAAAACAATAATAATAATAATAATAATAATAATAATAATGAATAAAAAACTCATCCATATTTAGCATATATCAGCACTTTAAAATTCTATAGTTAAGCAATATTTTATTGTATGGATGTGTCTTGATTATTGGTTGATAGATATTTGAGTTGTTTTCACTTTGGGTGATCTCACAAATAATACTGTTATGAGCAATTGTGTTTAGGATTTTGTATGGACACACATCTTCTTTTCTCGTAAGTTCCATGTAGCAGTGGATTGTTGTGTTACATAATAGATATATGTTTAACCCTTTTAAAGGACAGCCAAATCATTTTCCAAAGGAGTGGCTCTGTCATATAATCTCATGAGCAGACATAGAATACTCAATGAATGGATGTATGACCCCCTGCTTGCTTGAATCCAGACATCCTAGTGTTAAATCATTGTGGGTTTAACTTGCAGTTTCTTAAAGACCCCTATAAATATCTTTTGTGGACTCACTGGCCACTTGAATAGCTTCTTTGCAGTTTCTATCTATGGCTTGTTTATTCTGTATAGACACCAGTCTTTGATCAGTAAGTTATTTACAAATACTTTCTTTCTGTGGGTTGACTTTTCTTTCTTGATGATATCACAGAATGAAGTTATTTTGCTTAGGCCCTTAAGCTTACAACCTTTACGACTTCAGCTCGGACTTAGGTGCTGAAACAAGGAAGGATCGCAAGCTAACTTCCCATCCCACACCTTTGTCCCCAAATCTTGACTTATCTGTTCAGTTTGTTAGTACGAAATAAGTTAAATGATCCCTGGCTGTGACTCTACCTCCATAGATGTAACAATCAAGCTTTCTGTTTGTACCCCAACCACACAGGACAAGTCCCATGACATGAGCCAACTCAGCTGTGGCTTGAGTGGCAGCCTGCGTCTGTGAGGGTCTGGTCTGCTCACCCTCCAGTGGAGCCATTTCTACCTCAGCCCGAGTCAGGATGCCAAAGCTTTTCAGATAAAAGATGAAGCAAGGGTGCTGGTCTCCTCTGGGTCATGTCACCCGCTGTGAGAAGTTCCTTTGTGTCCTGAGAAGGAATTATTTAACTCTTCATATTTACTCCCAGATAATCTAATTAGAAGAGGTTGGCAGGCACAGTGCACGTTCCATGGACTTTAAGTCAGCGTCTGTCTGCCTTCGAGTAGTTTCAGAGATAGTCAAGAACGCCTCTTTGTTTCCAGCTCATGTTCCATGACCTGCCTGCTCTCAGTCCTGGGATCTAAAACCTAAAGATAAAAAGGGGAACTGACTGAGAACACTAAACCCATCAATCCCCAAGCATAACTGTGCCTTTGTAAACCTGAAATCTTTTAAGAGCCTTGTGTTCCCATCACTTAAGGGAACTTTGGTGTAAGAAGCCTGCGTTTAGTTTCAGGCGTCTGGATCAAATACAAGTATGCATGGAGCTGGTAATGGTTGGATGTTCTTCAATTCATTCCTAAAACTGACTCAAAGAACGGAGAAGTCAGGAGCAGTGCGTGGGCACTCAGCTGTGTGGTCTGCACGAGACATCTGCATACACTAGTTTAGCTGCTCTCGAGTGTGCACAGTAGCCAGACTCGTGGGGCAACAGCAACGCTCTCTCTTAGGTAGATTCTGGGAACAGGTGCTGAGACAAGTTTGTGGTGATGTTTCGGGAGCCATACCTGTTAGGATAAGGGGTACAAGCACAATGGGAGACTAAACTGAATTTTTGTCACGGAGAGGGGCACGGAGCTGGAAAGGCCTTTCAGGGTTATCCAGAATCAGATAAGGAAACCAAGCTCTGTACCCAACATGGATCAACCACAGGATATGGGCTGTCCCTAGGGTTGGGAATTGGCCTTGAGCAAGCCAATAGCTAAGCAATTCCTCGATAAAGACAATTGTGGCAGCTGGGGGAGCAGGTACCCTAGTTGTAAAATGGAACATCAGGATTGCACTGTCCACCCCACCCACCACACCTCATCTTTGCCTCCTGCCACTGCACTGAAATAAACAGAACAGAGTGTGTCCACCCCAGCCTGTCTATGTCCCCAAGAGTCTAAACTCCCTCCTCTACCAGCTGCTATTGTGGAATGATTGGTGTTAGGAAGTGCTGAGAGCAAACTGTCTTTCATGGTGGGGTTTTGCCGAGCAGACCTACCTGTTTTAGAGCCTGTCCTCTGACAACTAGGCTTTGAGGCTCTTGACCAGCTCTCTCTACCTCTTTCTGGGAGGTGAGAGCAGATCCCCCAGCTTCCACATTTTACTCTGAATTTCTCTCCAGTTTTCCATTAAATTACTCCCCTTGTTTTCTTCTCCAAAATGTCAATCTATCTCGTGGCAATAGCCATTCAATTCCACTATCATTATAGTAACCAATTTCTGCAAACTTTGAAAGTACCAGGTACCAGCTAACTACCCTTCCCCCTGCTAGATTACCATTCTCAGTTTGCCATTGGCAAACAGTTTAACAACTAGGCATGTATTAATTTCCTAGCATATCTCCAGTAAATGACCCCAAGCTATATGGCTTAGACAATAGGAAGTCCTTGCTCTGACTCTAGAAAAGCACTTGGAATTGAGCTGTGGGCAAGGCCATGCTCTGCCTGCAGGCTGAAGAAGAGTCATTTTTCCACTTTCTACTTGGTGACTCCAAGCAACCCTTATACTGTGACTACAAATCTCAGTCTTCTACCTCTATCTTCATGGGGCCTTATTCCCTATGTTTATTGCCTGTCTGTCATCTGCTCCAACAAAGACACCAGTCATGGAACTTCAGGACCAAGAACTTGTATCCAGGCTGCTCTAGCTCAAGGGCTGACAGAAACAACCCATTTTCAAATCAGATAATATTCTGAAGTCTGAAGCAGTTACAAATTTTGGAGGGATTCTATCTACTAGTTTGCTTGTGCTCAACCTGTAACTATCAACTCTAAAATTCCATACGACTACTCACACCACTCCTAAAGTTATCCAGCTTCTCCAGGAAGCAGGTGTGCAGATGCAGGTTTGCATTCAGAAGGCTGTGTCTCCTTGGTAAAATACTTTGAGTACACACACACACACACACACACACACACACACACACACACACACGGAGTAGTTGCTCTTTAGTCTCTGTTCATCAGGACCTGAGTCATGGGAAAGCAAAGGACATATCTGCAGTATTTACAGAGGCATCTATTCTACTTTCCAGCAATAAGCCTATGCCTCCATGATCCTGTGAGTGAAGGTCTCCTGTAAGTGCCATGCTGCTAGACACATGCTTGACTCACCCAGGTCCTGACTTCAATGGGTACATTGTTAACTTAAACAGTTGCTTGCCAAAGTGCTTCTCAGCATGTTTGAACCAATTTGCATGCTCATCATCAACATCCAAGAGTATCAACTATACCACATTCTTCAATTTGACATCAGACTTTAGTTTTGTAAATCTGATGGATGTGAACCAGTGTACTCACTTATAGCACATTTATTACTAGTAAATTTGAGCATACTGTGTGTTTAATAACCATCAGATTTCATTTTTGTAGGTTTCCTTTCAAAAACTGTACCTATTTTTCTGTTTTATTGTCTTAGTACTAATTTATGAATTACATTTATCAGCTATCCTTTCCTGTGTTATATAGTAGCAGATATTTCCTGCTTTGATCTTTTTGTTTGTTGGCTTGCTTGCTTGTTTGTTTGCTAAGACAGGGTGTTGCTATGTAGCCTAGGCTGGCCTCACTCACGATGCTCCTGCCTCAGATTCTGAGTGTTGGGATTACAGGTACACACCACCCTGCCAGGTGTTATTTTTCTTTTGTGGCATTTGTATTATATAGAATGTTTATATTTTAATACATTCAGATCACCTATTGCTATCTTTTGGACTGTGTCTTAGATTCTTCCCTAATGATGTCATGAAGGTATTTTGGGGAGTTGGAGATATGACTTAGAGGTTAAAAGCACTAGCTGCTCTTCCTGAGGACTGGGATTCAAATCCAACACCCCCATGAAGCTAATGACTGTCTGTAGCTCCATTGCTAGGGGATCTGATGCCCTCTCCTGGCCTCTGTAGGCACTGCACACACATATTGCATAGACGTACATTCAGACAAATAAATAAATACATAAATTCAGACAAATAAATACATACATATAAATAAAATCCCCCCAATTTTAAAAAAAGATATTCTTATGAATGTTATTATAACATTCCAAATTTTTACTTATATGGAAACATTTAATATCATTGAAATGTATTTTATGTACAGCATCAAGTTTTCCATATGAATACCCAGTTTCCATAAAGATAATCAGAAAAATATGCCTGGAGAGTTTCCATAAATTTTGACTCAGGAATTAAATTTATTAAAATTTATTCCAAAGTAAGAAAAAGAGGTTATATGCAAAGACTTGCTCGGATAGAAATATATTACCTGTCTGCATGAGTGAATTGTAGACAATCTACAAAACAGTCTGAGACTGAGGAAATTAACTTCATTACAGTTGCATAGTAGAATGCTTGATATAAAACAAAACCACACTTGTCAAAAATGATTTCTACAAAGATAAGGGAAGGATAATATTAAATAGAAAGAACTAGGTAAACAAATATTTTTTGGAAAATATGTAGATACAGAAGAGCTGGAAACCTGTTAACAATTATCTCTAGACTGTGAAATTATGGATAATTGATTTTCTTTTTCTAATGAGTATTTTTCAATTATTATGGATTACACTTTACTACCTTATTTTGTTGTCATTCTAATTATGATGGACAGGATTGTGCTTTATGGCTGTGATTAGCTTGGAGTTTTCATTGTAGACCAAGCTGGTTGGAACTTCTAAGTACTGGGACTACAGACACAAGCTGCCTTATCCAGCCTACCTATCATATAACAAAAACAGAAAGTTCCTTTAAAACAGTCACACCAATACGTTCAGGTAGCAAAGCACTCTTGTGCTTAATGAGGTGTAAGTCATGATTGTATGTTGTACTCTAATTAGATCAAGCCAAAGCCCAGAATCTTTGGTAAAATTATGTTAGTTCTTGAAGAATTTTGTACAAGGTGTTTTTATCATACTCACCCAGCCCCCAGCTACTCCCAGATGTTTTTTCTCTACCCACCCAAACTGGTGTCCCTTTTTTTCCTTAAGCCCATCAAGACCAATGCATGCATGGGTATGCACCATGTGCATGCAGTGTTCCCTGGGTTCAGAAGAGGACATTGGATCCACTGGAACTGGAGTTACTGATGACTATGAGCCACTGAACTAGTGTCCCCTGCAAAAGCAATAGTGTTCTTAACTGCTGAGGATCTTTCCAATCTTTTGGTTAGATTTTGAGAGCGAGAGCAAGAGCTGCTTCAATTGTTTTTACTCCCTGCAAGGCATACTAAAAGAATGGTTCACTAAAAAGTATATCCTTGAAAAATTTATGCAAAATACCAATTACGTTTTCACTTTTTTTAATTCTTAAATTTTATTTTCAAAAAACCAGGATGAACTAAATAGATGCTTTATTTCTGGTCTTGTCCTGGTCCATGTGAACAGCCAGCTCTTGAGAGGGAAAATTGAGAATTTATACCAATTTTCCTGGTTTCTACTATGTCTGGTACTGCCTTGAAATCATGGAATGATGAGTTTGGAAAAAGATATACACAATCAGCTTTCCCTTGTATGATCCATGTCTAGCATATTTCTGTTTGTACCTAGTGTCCATATGTATAAATACTAGCAATTTCAGATTTAGTGTATTTATTTATGAAAAGTAAACCTTATGGATAGTATTGAAGCTCTTTTTCTCCAAGGCAACATTCCCTTACCTTGCTTCTCAATCCCAAGAAACAACTACTATCAGTAATCAGGCATTTATTCTTCCAAATTATGTTTTTGTACATTATGTACATGTTATTATTATTATTATTATTATTTAAGTTTTTCAAAACAGGGTCCATCTGTGTAGCCCTAGCTATCCTGGAACTCACTTTGGAGACCAGGCTAGCCTCAGACTCACAGAGATCTGCCTGCCTCTGCCTCCTGAATGCTGGGATTAAAGGCGTGCACCATCACTGCCCACATGTTCATATATTTAATACAATGCATAATTATGCTTTGAATTTCTTATTTTTATTTTTATGTGTGTGCATGCTGTTCCCACAGAGGCCAAAAGAAGGTGTTGGATCCTCTGGAACTGGAGTTACAGAGGCTTGTGACGAACAATTTGGGTGCTAGGAACTGAACTCAGTTCCTTTGAAAGAGCAAAAAGTATTTTTAACTGCTGAGCCATCTCTCCAGCTCCTGGAAAATTTAAATTTTATAATAAAAAATTCAATAGCACAAACTCAAATTACTTAACTTTAAAATGAGTAATAATCTAAATAGACAATTCCTGAAAGAAAGCGTACAAATGGTGAATAGTTACAGGGAAAAAGGTTGAGCATCCCAAATCGCTGGTGAAATGCAAATCAAAATTGAAGTGGTACACCATCTTCTCTAAGTCAATAATGGTTATTATCCAAAAGACTAAAGGTAACAAAAGCACTGTTCAGCTTGTGACCAAAAGGGAATCCTGGTCCACTATTGGCTGGAATGTAAATTAGCCCATTCATTATGGAAGACAATATGAAGACTCCTCAAAACAGTAATGATTTAGCAGTCCCACAGCAGTGTATAGACAAAGGAAATTAAATCAATATGTCAGAGAGACAGCTGCATCCCCATGCTCATGCCTGCTCAATTCATAACAGCCAAGAAACGGAAACAACCCTTGTGTATCAGCTGATGAATGGATGAAGAAAATGCAGTGCATATACACCACAGAATACTAACGGGCCATAAAAGGAATGAAATCCTGCCATTTTCCGAAAGACATATGGAAATGGAAATCATTCTAGGGTGTGAAATGAGTCAAACATAGACAGAGAAGTGCCATGTGGAACTGTGTGCTTGCAAAATCAAAAGCAGTTCATCTTGTAAAAGTTGACAGTTGGATGATGGCCATCATAGGCTGGGAGAGTAAAGGTGCAGGAAAGGTGGAAATGTAATCAATGCGTACCTATCAACAAAAACTCCAGTGCGTTATCTCACCCGAGAGTGACTGCAGACAATAACAGCATCCTGTATATTCCAAAGAGGAGAAAAAAAGGATTTTGAAATTGCCCATCAGAAAGAGATGCTAGAAGTTTGAGGAGACAGAAATATATGCTCTGACAACATATTATGCAATGTATACATGTAAAAAGCATGTAACAGTTGCAATTTTTTATTTTCTTAAGGGTGAGTTTAACTTTTCAAATATGTTTTTATATTAAAGTGTGGAGAAGTCAGGGAAAGTGATTTTCCTGCAGGCAAATCACAGAAATTGCACCCATCTCCTTCATTTGCATTCCATTGGCAAGAGCATCCCCCATGGACGCTTTGGCACCTCCCTGAGATGAGGTTGGGAGTGACCACCGTTGGCTGGGCATGCTGTGTCCAGGAAGCAGGATGGGCAAAGGGTAGACATGAGCATTCTTTACAAGCTCAGATTTGTTGAACTTTTAGGTTTCCTCTCCTGACAACTGATCCTAGATTTTTCTTTTCCTTTGTTTGTTTGTCTTTTTTTTTCTGTTGATTTATAGTGATGAATTAGTGAATAGTTAGTGAGAGTCTTGACTGTTGAAATAAAATATATGTTCTGGATTTGCGTATTTATACAATAAATTTGACCACTTAACATGTGCTAGTGTAGATGCCTAAAGAAAACTGTTTCAAAGTATGAGAGAGCTTTATTTAAATCATATCATTTTATAAGTTTGGTTTTCCTTTATAAATAATTAACACCTATTCTGTTTTCTTTCTTTTTGAAATATGAAATCCCACCCACTGATTTTATTAAAAATTACACAGGTCTATATATTATATTGACTTCTTAAAATTCCTAGGATTGTGGAAAGTTGTTTAGGTGTATGTGAACTACTTAAAATGAAAACTTACGAGAGTCTACTTCTTAGATCCAATTGCAGCTACAGGAGAATCAGAGAACTGATATGACCATGAGGGAATTCTCTTGATCAATGAGTTTCAACGTTCATTCCTGTCTGTGATATTATTTGTGATGTCTAATTAGAAGTTGTTCTAAGGATTAAGCAAAGTAACCTGAAGAAAACACTAGACAATGCAAAGTTTATGTCATTGTTAGGAATTAGAAATGCAAATAGTGTTTCAAAAGCACATATAGATGTCCCTAGATGTCATTTAAACCTGTTTCCAGTTCCATGGACATATTTGGCCTACTGTTTTGACAGATACTGCTCACTCTGTTTCAAGCTCTAGGCTTCCATAACCACTACCATCTGTGTGTGTGTGTGTGTGTGTGTGTGTGTGTGTGTGTGTGTGTGTGTGTGTCTGCCCATGAGCACGCACATGCCTGAGCATGCACATGTGCACATAAACATATGCGTGGGTGTGGTTGGAATAGCAAGCATGTGCCCAACCACAGTTATGTGAGTCAAGCTCTTCTGAGACTTGTGTTTACTCTGAGTAGTTCTATTCCTCATGGCAACACAGAGACGGTCTTTCCAGCCCAGTGCCAAGCAGTTCCGGGAGAAGCCAATCAGTTCAAGTTGTACTTCAGAGTTTCTTTCTCTCACTTTTTCAGAAGAGCACATGTCGTGTTCATCTCTGCCATCACTGAGTCTTTCTTCATCTCCTGCAATTTTGCATCCTGTCTGACCCACACAGTCAACATCTGATTACATGGCTGTGCCCCCAGCAAGCTCAACCTATCAGTCCCTCACTGGAGTATCTCTGCCCTCCATCGGGGAATCCTCAGGCTTGGCCAAAAAACAAAAAACAGGGGTGTGTGGAGGCAAGTATAAGAATGGTCTAGGGTATGATTTTAGCTTTATTAGAATTTTAATAATGTGCTGAGGAAATGAGTCTTTTTAACAACAATATAGAAGTCATTATTTTGTTCGTACAAGTGAAGCTTAGCTTAGGAATCAGCTTCCTGGTGGTTGTTTTCCACTCTGCAACCCAATCTTGTAGATGATTGGAGTGTAGCATCAGAGAGAAGAAATGAGCTGAGCTGAGAAAGGCGGAAGAATTAGCTGGATTCCAGGCTCCTTCCTTCCTCCGACCTAGGGTGAAGCTAATGTCAATTTCTTTAATGAGCAGATACAACTCTTGTATTGCTAGGATTCTCTAGTTGCTGAGATGTGGCAGAATCTGAGACAAGTGGGGTCCTGCTCTCATGGAGTTTAAATTAATATGCTAGAGGATAAAAGGACATACATAGTAAGTAACAAAGAGACACACAATAACTGACAAATAAATAGGAATGTACCCAGTGGTGGCAAATTCCATGGAAAGAGTTTAAAGAGAGTGACATGTAAATATTGCTGTCATTAAAGTTATATATATATATATATATATATATATATATATATATATATATATATATGTGTGTGTGTGTGTGTGTGTGTGTGTGTGTGTGTGTGTGTGTATATATATTCCATGTTCTCATAAAGAATAGCATGGCAATCAGCTAGCTGTCTCTTTCATAAATTCATGTTGAAATATTCATCTCCAATGTGAGAATATTATTGGATGGATATTTGAAGGGTCATTAGATCATATTGGTAGAGTCCTCATGGATGGGACTGAATGGGATGGGTGCCAGTTGTAAGAGGTAGCAGAGAGTACTCTAGCCTCTCACACTGTGTGCTGGCTCAGTGAGACAAAACCACCCATGACAAATTGGATCCTCACCTGATGTCGGAAATCCTGATTTTGAATCCCCAGGCTTTAGAACTGTAAATTATAAATTCCTGTAATTTATAAGTTTATATGGCATTATTTTATGACAGCCCAAATGAACTCCGACAGAAGCTGAGACCTTAATAAGAAACAAGTCATGTGAGCTAAACAGCCAGAGTATATTGAGTGAAAGGCTTAGAAATAGCTAAAACTCAGGTCCCAGTGGACACAGGAAAGGGAAGGCTACCTAGTGTGATGAATGAGAATAGAGAGTTGAGAAGTGCATGAGATGGCTAGAGCCAGATCACACAGCCCTCCATCAGGCAGGGCAAGGAGCCTAGATTACTAGTGTAAGGTTTTAATCCAGAAAAGAGTCCATTTTGAGGAGCCTTGGGGACATTAGAAAAGCCACAGCTGTCAGAATCAGGAAACTGTAAGATTTAGGAAGTGTGTGTGGGTTGGTTCATGGGCTAACTGAGAGTATAGAACAGACAGTGAAGAGAAAGGAGCCGTTACAGACACAGGACCCAACTGTGAAGGAAAGGGCAGCAGCAGCCATGACTGATTCTGTAAAGGTCTCAGCAGTAAAACTCCACAGGGTGGAGCAGATCTTCCTGATGGAGACTGAGTAGGGTTACTGTGGCTCCATACAAACCCGAGTACCTGGGACTCAGATAGGCCCCCAACATCCCATGGTGAAGACTTGGAGCAGCAAGCCAGCTCTAGAACCCACACATGCAAACCTGCAAGTTCTGGTTCCATGGACAAATCCTCACCAGTAGGAGATCAACGTCCAAAAGCATTTTGGGGTTCAGGGTAGGGTAGCTTCATTGTGCTAGGGCTCACTAAGAGTGGCAACCCAGGAGCAAAGACTCTCGCTTTTGATGGTTGAAGATCCAGTCAGTACTCTGTAGCTTTGGGTCTGGACACTGCTTAAACTAAGCCTTTAATGTTGATGTAAAGCAAGCCCTGATGAAGAACAAACATGCTAAGTTCTCTGTACCCAGAACCTGATTGTGGGTGCCACAGGCAGTCATGCCCTGGGTTAAGAAAAGACGAACCGAGGCTTCTTATACCAACAATACCTCAGAGCAGCAGCAAGTATCCATGCTTCAGCAGCAGCGCAATGTCTAATTGTATGGTCTTTAATTTTCATTGCAAGTAAAACTCTTCTATGTGGCCCCAAAGTCCATATGCTTCATCACAGACCAGACCACCCTGCCTCCTAAGTAAATGTGTGCTTAAATTTTTATTAATTGAAGTAAAATTGAGCCATAATTAGGAGTTGAAATGAAGCGTATTTCAAGGCAATGTAAGAAATATTACATACAAATGTGTGTAGTTGCTGACTTGAAACCACATAGGTAGCTCATGACCTGTCAGCATATGTGGTATCTCCTATAGCAAGGTAACACCAAGACCGTGGTTAGTTTATTAGCAACACTCATTTCTTGGTGCCTTTCTGTGCTCTGGGAAGTAGCGCAGAATGCATTCTGCATGATCTCATTCCCCTCTGCTCTTGCCATCTTTGTATATTTAGTAATGTTCCAGAGGAGCTGAAGGGCATCAAGGGCCTTGTGTTGGGCCTTGTGTCATCTGGATTGCAGCAGCTTTCCCACTAACATCTCTTCTTCACCTCATGGGGCTCATGCAGTCACTCATTTGAACTGCCTTTCCTTTTCCTGAGAACAAAGGCAATAACAAATTACCTCAACTGACCCCTTGGTCCATAGATATGCAGTCAGCAATGCACAAAAGGGAAAGAGAGATTAAGGTGTCTGCTCTAGGCCACACAACTGCTGTCTGTTACGCAGTGAACCTAGAATCCGACCCATCTTCTAGTACTATCACTTTCTCCAAAATGGAGCTTCCCATGAGAGCCAGAGTTAAGCCAGTGCGTGTTCCGAGTTAGGACATCTCTATGTCAGTCCTCCTTGGCCAGTGCATTTCCAAACAATCAATCAATCAGATGGAGTCAGAAATGATTCCTGCAAATGCTTTGTGGTGTTTTTAAGTGGCCAGTGTGTAAGGAACTGGGGAAAGACAGCTAAAACAGAAACACCATGGATTGAGAAGGAGTAAGCACCACCTGGAGGAAATAGAGCCTCACTTCTGCAGCCTCACCTGTGGCAACATTCTCCTAGCTCATGAATAAGTATGCCAGTCTCTGCTTTCCCACTTCTGCTCAAGCATGTCCTCTTCATCCTTCCCATCTGCTCACATCCTGAACCTAAGCTCAGGACACCAGCAAGCAGGATGGTGTCTAAAGAGAGAAGATGCTAAGATGACCTTCTCAGGTGGGTCATTTTAATGTGGAAGTAGTAATGAGCATTTCAGATCATTTTAGGTGTGTGTGTGTGTGTGTGTGTGTGTGTGTGTGTGTGTGTGTGTGTGTGTTGACAGGATGGGTGGTTTTTAATCATGGCTGAACCAGAGATCTTGTCTTTACTGACCCACTGATTGAGTTCCCTGAATTGAATAGAAGCAGTCTTTTTATCATGAAAGGAGCCAGTCACAGAAAAATCTCTGGTGAGACTAAAATGCCTGACCAAATATAAAAGAGGCATTGATTTAATATAGGTGTTGGAACTGCACAGGAAACAAGGATACATGGAAGGTTTGGTGGAAGCCGTAGCATCATCTGAGAGGAAGAAACAAAGGAATAAATTAATAGATCAAGAATTGGCTGCCACACACCAGTGTCCCAGCCACCAGAGAGGCGAAGGCAAGAGGGGAGGGTCAACTAAACTCAGGACTTTGGACTAACCCAAGAAATATAGCAAAAACCCCATCTTGGGGAAAAAAATAAATAAAAAGAACCCAACCAAAGTGGGATGTGAAGCTATCATGTTCCTACTGAAGAGGGAGGGTCTCAAATAATGCTCATTTTTATGTAGTTTATTTACAGATAAACTATATATCAGTAAGCACAGGAATTTAACTGAAGTGTTCGCCTGCTGTATCACACCCACCGCTATGCCTGTTAAATTACTCCTTAGTGATCTTCTAAGGTGCTGTTGAGGAGCAGAGAGTAACAAACATGGCTGCCATGGTGATATGAAGGCTGGCAAGGGAAGAGGGAGAGGGTGGTGGATAATCCTCCAGAACAAGCTGCATTCTTCAGGGGGCTTAGAGAACAAAAGACCTTCATAGGTTGGAGCTCTCTACGCTGTATGAGCTTGCTAACTAGGAGGAGGAAACCACACTCTTCTCCCCATGTGGAAGTTTCATAAGCAGATCCAGGGTGTTGATGGCTTGAGTCAGAGAGTGAGTCAGACCCCACTCCACCCAGGAACGAAGCCACAATGGAGTCTTTCAGAACACAGGTGTGAGTCATGCTAGAGCATGGACCCACACTGTGACATCACCACTCCAGCCTGTGCTGGGGCCACCAAGTGGCTGCAAAAGTAGTGGTCGCATCTGCCTTCAATTGAGTTCTAGTAGATTAATCATAGCAAGGTTAACAGCTGCTACCCGCTTTATGGACAACCAGAAACCTTGAAAATGAGTGTGAAAGGCTTTATTAATAAGGCTGTGATAATAGAAAGCTGAGTTCTGATTAAATTTTGTTTAGCATGTGTTTGTGGACACCAGTGTATCTTATGGGGATTCTCAGAGGTAGCAATTACATTTAAAAACTGTAACAGCAAATATCTCTTTAAAAGCATCTTATATTTGGTCATAATATACCCATGCATATGTATATACAATGTATGTTTATATACACAAAACTGTTCACTACAGTGGATTTTTTAAATAATAAATATCCAGCAATAAATGATCACTTGTTAGGTATTATTTAATTAGATTGTACTCTATATAATGAAATGTTATGGAACTCTGAACAAGTAAAAAGATATATATATCATATATATGAAATAGATATGAACAAATTATATAAATAAATGAATGAATACATATTTATAGATATGGAATAATAAAAAATGAATTAAAATGAATGAAAGATAACAATGTGTTACAAATAACTATATAGTTGGATACTTCGGTGGTTTAAATGAGAATGGCCTTCATAGGTCGTTCATATATTTGTGCTTAGCTTCCAAGTTGGTGAAACTGTTTGGGAAGGATTTATAAGGCGTGGCCTTGTTGAAGGAGATGTGTCACTTTGAGGTTTCAAGAAACCTCATGCCAGTCCCAGAGTTCCCTCTCTCTCTCTCTCTCTCTCTCTCTCTCTCTCTCTCTCTCTCTCTCTCTCTGCCTTGCGGCTGTGAATTAAGATATGAACACTCATATGTTCCTTTGCTGCACCATCATGAAGTCTAACCCTCTGAACTATGAAACCCAATTAAATGCTTTCTTTTGTAAATTGCCTTGGTCATAGTATTTTATCACATTAATAGAAAACTAAGATAGACACTTCATGTGAAAAAGAACACTTGGGTTGGCAAGACGGCTCAGTGAGTAAAGTTATCTCCCACCAAGCCTGATTACCAGAGTTTAAAACACAGAACCAACATGGCAAAGGATAGAACAGACTTCTGTGCATTGTGCTTTGACATCCACACCTAGACATTATGTGGAAAGTTGAGGAAAACAGCTACAGTTAGGTTAGATATTGCAGAGGAACTCATGTCTTGTGGAGATGGAGCGGCGAAAGAAAGAACTGGTCTGTTAAAGTCAGCTTTTTCACTTAATGTGTCCTTTAAAATATGTTAAGCTCTACAGAAAAATGCACAAATGCATTCAGTATTCAGAGATCAAGTCAGTGACCGCATCATTGGTTGCTGAAAAACTTCTAAAATGCTTCCAAGTTTCCATGAATAAGGATTCAAGTGCCCTGAAGCAATTTCATTGTTAATGTTTTCAGACTGCCGTGTTTTCTCCTTAGCACCATTTTCAGGGAGTTCGGAGGCATTCTCTTCCAGGATGCTTCCTTTCTTAATTCAGACACTCATTGATCTAATCATAAAAGGAAGCCATTAGAGACACCCTATGCCAGATATTACTCATGCTTGATAAATTGCATGCCCAGAGGGATGGGAAAAAGCACATCCATAAAAATAGAATGTAATTCACATTGATTAAAACAGCATGTGCCAGGCAGCATTTTTTATGGAAGAGGAGAAGTGGCAATAAGTATCTAGGAACTCAAAAACTGAATGCAGGAGATGCTGGGTCCCTATGAGTTTCAATTACTTAGCAACATCTTCTTGATAGTTGATTTTGTATTAGGTGGTATGTTGAGGATTAGCAAGAGGACAATATGGTGAAAGAATAACTGAGGTCATAATGGCAGAGCAGTGCCCAAAGTGGTATATTACTATTCTATATCCAAGAGGAAAAGGCATGGAAACAAGGAAAAGGCATGGAAGAAGAGACAAGGTCCTAGATTAAGCGCATACAAAACAGCGTCTATCTGTGGAAGGACGTGAGGTTTAGAGAAAGGCAAGTGTGCTGCCATCCTTGTTTGGAAGGATGCAGACTTCAAATCAACTATTCTTCCCTACAACTTCATTTTAGAATCTAATAAGCATTAAAGCTTAATAGACATCATGTTCCAAGTTGGGTGTCTTATTTCTGCATCCTTTCCCCCATGGGCTCCAGGTTCCTTGATGTTTTTCTTTAGTTCTAGATAACTATTTCCTCCTCCTTTCCTTAGGCCAAATGCCTAGAAGGTGTGTGTGTGTGTGTGTGTGTGTGTGTGTGTGTGTGTGTGTGTGTGTGATGTATGTATGTACACATGTATGTGTGGGTTCACACTCTGAGGTGTACACATGGGGAGGCTAGGGAAGAGCATTGAGTGTTCTCTTTCATTCTCTAACTTAATCTTTGGAACCAGGGCCTCTCCCTGACCCTAGAGCTGTGAATTGGCTAGACTGGTCGGACAGCAAACCCACTATGTTCCTGTCTTCCACGCTCCATCCCCAGTGCTGGATTACAGGCATGCACGGCCACACCTGACTTTTACATGATTGCCAGTGATCTGAGCTTGACTCTTCATGATGGCAGAGCAATCACTTACCCCTGAACCATCTCTCTGACCACTAGAACCACTGCTGATGATAGTTTCCTCGGTGTTGTCTCAAGGAGATCATTTCTCCATCTTTGGTCTACAAAACTAAAGAGTCACTGTAGCATGAATCTCAAAGAGTTCTTATTAATAAGAACAAACCTGAGGCCAGTTATTGGGGTGACTGCTGGAAGATCAGAGAAGCAGAACAAGCCACAGCTATCTCACCTTGCTAGTTCCTCAGGTGATCCTGTTTCCTCAGGCTGGAAGCTTCTGAGTCCTCCTCCACATGAATCTCAGCTGAACTGTGTTGCTCCAAAGCCTGAACGCTTAACCAATCAGATGCTTAACTAACTACATGCTTTACTTTACTAATTCCTGGTCCTCACCCCTTATACACCTTTCTCTTTCTGCCCCCACTCCCTGGGAATAAAGGTTGGGTTTCTGGGATTAAAGGCATGGGTCACCATGCTTAGCTGTTTCTAAAGTGGCCTTGAACTCAGAGATCTGGCTAGCTCTGCCTCCCAAGTGCTGGGATTAAAAGCATGCACCACCACCACCCAACTTCTGTTACGGCTTACTCTTCCCATTTTCTAGCCACCATTTTTGCCTTTGTTCTAGTGGCTGTCTGTTCTCTGACCCCAGATATGTTTATTTCGGGGAACACAGAATATTTCAGGGAACACAATACCCACAACAAGTCACATTATATTACAAGGGCTAATAGGTAGTAATTTAAATATTTTGGTTTTTTAGTAAGCTTGTAAGGTGTGTTAGTACTAAGACTTGCCTGTACACCATATTGAAAGTATCAGCCAATACTCCTGGCTCTGCTAAATAGAGCTCTGTGTGCCCTCCCCGATCTCAGAGCCTTGGCAGATAGAGCTTATTTGTACTACCAGACTGATAACGTAGTTCTACAGTCTGAAATCACCAAGGGCCCGCATTTCACTCTGAGGATAGACTGATTACACGGCCTGGCACCTCTGCTCCCTCATCCTGCCCCATGCCTACTCCCTCATCCAGCTCCCTGCCCACTTACTTTTCACCACAACTTCTGCACACAGCCTGGCTTACTTCTTCAGCCTCTACCAGACATGCTGGACACGCTACCCCTCAGCCTCCAGTTTTGAATCACCTGTCCTTTTCCTTAACCTACTCCATCATATAATGATCTCCCCTCTTATACCCTGTTTCTACTCATCTTTCTCTCACCTTGTGTATCAATGTCAAACATGCAACATGTTTAACACATAATTTGGTTTGTTGTTTGGCACCTACAGCCCATCCTCATAATATGAGCTCCAGAATGGCAAGGGTTTGTTTGGTTTCTTTTCTGTTGTGTCCCCTGAATCTATGAAAACACTCAGAATATTGTATGCATTCAATGCATATTTATGGATTATCTGTCTCTCAGCAGTCATTAATTGCCTGTAGCTCATGCAGGGGTAGGGCCTTCTGAAAATTTTCACACTTTATTGACATGTTAGCTGGTATTGCAATTATGCAGGTTTTCTTTAGGTGAGCATTCTGTTAAGATTTCATGGATGCAGCTTTCCTGTCATGTATAGAAGACATCATATCATGGCAGAGGTCTGGTTCTCTGCTCCTTACAGTCTTTCTGCAATATTTCCGGAACCTTAGGTGCAAGAGTCGTATTGTAGATGTATCACGTGGGGGTTGGGAACCCCACAATGTGCTGTTCTCTGCATTCAAACCAGGTGTGTATTTCTGTAATGGTCTCCATCTGATGCAGGAAGGAGCTTCTGCAAGGGGTGAGGACTGCACTTACCTCATGGGAGGAGGAGAAAGAGGACCTCCCACTGCCATTTTTCTGCATAATTACCAACTGCATTCTCAAAACTTATCCTTATGCTCACAAATGAGTGAGGAATATCTTTCTAATGAAGGAAATCAAGAGCCTCAAAATAGAGAGAGACCAGGCGGCTCATGGGTAAGATGTTTCAATATTATTATGATGTCATTTCATCCCAAGGTGTGCACTGGAGTCAGTGCAACTTAATCAAAATTCCAGAAAGGAATTTTGTAACTATTAATGAAATAATTATAAAGTTTACATGGAGAGGCAATAGACTCTGGAGAACTCTACAGCATTAAAAGAGAATGAAGTATGAGGACTTACCATAGTCAGCCTCAAGGCTGTGAAGTTTTGGCAAAATGCTAGAAAAATAATCAGTAGAATGAAACAGAGAATTCAGAAATTGGCCCCTAGAAATAGAGTGAACTGATCATCAACAAAGGAGCCAAGACTGAAGATTATCATTTTCCAGTGGATGGTGCTGAAACTATCAGACATTCACATGCAGAAAAATCTAGACAAAGATTTACACGGGTGTCATGAAAATTAACTCCAGTTGGATTCAAACCCAAAAATAAACTATGAAAGCATAAAACTCTAACACATGAGAAAAACCAAGTGACCTTGCATGTGTTGACAAAAATTTAAAACTTCTGTCCAAATGTTAAGATAATTAAAAGACATACCACATACATACAGAAATATGAAACTTGTAACAAATTATATAAAGAATTCTTACAGCTAACTTCAAGGGAAAATTAAACAACAGGGAAAAGTTCTGCACAGGCACTCATCAGAGCCAAGGCACAAGTTACAAGTAAGATTTGGGGAAATACTATCTGTCATCAGGGAACTGCAAATTAAAAGAGGCTATGCAACTATTCAGGTAGTTAAAATCCAAAACACTGATAACTCCAAGTGCTATCAAGGACACAGGCTAACAAAAGCACTCATTCGTTGCTGGTGGAAATGCAAACTAGCACAGACACTTTGAAAGACACTTTGAAAGTTTCTTATAAAATTAAAAATAGTCTTAGCTATGATATATTTTCTTTGTTACTTTTCCAAATGAGTTGGCATTTATGCCCATAGTAACTTTAGTCACAACAACCAAATTGTGGAAGAAAAATGATGCCCTTCAATAGGTGAATGGGTGGTGAGTTGAATAGTATTTAGTGACAAGAATAAATGAGCTATCACTCAGGCCACTGAATGAGATTAGAGAACCTTAAATGTATTTTGGTAAGTTAAAAAAAAATCTAGAAAAAAAAAACATACTTTGATTTCAGCTGAACAGAATTCTTGAAAAGGCAAAATTATAGCCATAATAAAATGGGCAGTGGGTATCAGAGGTTGATGGGGTATGAAGTTGAATCAAGGGACTAGAAGGGATTTTTAGGGCAGTGAACTGCTCTGTATGGTGCCATTATCTCCAAAAGAAGAGAACAAACAGGCAATAAGCACATGTTATAATACATTGTCCAAACTCAGAAATGAACACAAAGAGTGAACCTAGTGTGAATTCTGGATTTTAGCTAACAACATATCAATATTGGTTCATCAACCTAACATATGTATGATATGAATGTAAGAGATTAGCAATAGGAAAATTTGTGGGCAGGATATGGAAACTATTTTCTGTTGAATTTTTCTATAAAATGTCTCTAATCATCAGTCTATCAAACTTGTGGTATTTTCTTCTACTTTCATTAACATGTATTAATTACATTAGTAGTAGTTTTCTCTGTAATATTCCAACAAATCTATCCAGCATACCAGTCATCAAATCAAACCTTTTACATACTCTCCCTCCCCATACTTCCAACCTTGAGTAATCAGTGTTCTAAATTTGGGTCAGCTTTATTTAGCTTCTACATATGAAAAAGAACATATGGTCCATGTCTTTCTGTGCCTTGCTTATTTTACTTAACGTAGTATTCTCCTATCTTATCCATTTGCTGAAAATAACAGGATTTCTCGAATGTTGGCAGAGAAATGAAGGAAAATGTACTTTCATCCATGGTTCTTGTGAAGAACATAATGAAAGTTCTTCAGTAAAACTACAAATATATATATATATATATATATATATATATATATATATATATATATATATATATATTGCCCAGCAAGCCAACTTCTAGTTTTAATTATTATAGATCATATTATATATCTAACCAAAGGAAATGAAATCAGCACAAACAATACTGTTTCTAATAGCTAGGATATAGAATCAGCTTAGGTACCAACCAATGTCTGAATAGATAAAGAAAATGTGGTGCATAGCAGCTAGTGAGATGCTTAGCAGGTGAGGAAAATGTGGTGCCTATATACAACATAATGTTATTCAGCCACAAAGTCTATTGATTTAAAAAAAAACATTTAATGCATTAACCTCAAGGACACAAAATGCATCCACGTTGCATTAAGGAATGAAAACACAGACACTTCCCCTTAGATTATTTTAACCAAAAGTGAATCCAAGTTGAATGCTCTATTTCTCTCCCTTTACCTTCTGTCTGTCTGTAGTTTACAGTAACTAGCCTAACTGCAATCGTGTGTGTGTGTGTGTGTGTGTGTGCGTGTCTGTGTGTGTATGTGTGTATGTGTGTGTATGCATGTGTGTGCGTGTCTGTGTGTGTATGCATGTGTGTGTGTGTCTGTGTGTGTATGTGTGTGTGTGTCTGTGTGTGTGTCTGTGTGTCTGTGTGTGTGTCTGTGTGTGTGTCTGTGTGTGTCTATGTGTGTGTATGTGTCTGTGTGTGTCTGTGTGTGTATGTGTGTGTGTGTGTCTGTGTGTGTCTGTGTGTGTATGTGTGTGTGTCTGTGTGTGTGTCTGTGTGTATGTGTGTGTGTGTCTGTGTGTGTGTATGTGTCTGTGTGTGTCTGTGTGTGTGTGTGTGTGTGTCTGCTTTCCATGAGTTGTGTCTATTCCTGTGTCTGTTGCTGTGTCTGTCCCCCACAAAGGGCTTTTCTCTCTATTTATTGAACAGCACATTAAATATGGTATGGGAAAGGAATAAGGGATACTTTCAGAAATCTCTAAGAGTTTTACAAGAGAAAAAACTTTACTCACTCCAAAAGCATTCATAAAAGCAAACAATAATGCAAAGAGATTTTATCAGCCTATATCCATATTGCTTGCTGCATTTATGGTAGATATTTGTTATGTAAGGTCACTTCCAATCTCTTGGCTGCTTTCAGCCATCAAAATCTGAGTTTCTTTTATCCTTGTTAAGTCTGAGATGCCTATTAAACTTCCAGGTAGAGACGTCACTCTTACTGATCTCAGGAATGATGCTACTAACATGTCAATATGGGCAATTGGGGAGAAGTTGTAACTGAATTTTCAAGATGTTGGATTTGAGATGTTTAAGAGAGCCGAAAGGAGTTGTTCAGTATGCAGGTAGAGATCTCAGTCTGAAACTGACAAGGGAAAGTCAAGTATGAAGATGTGAACGTTTGTGCTATGTCTGCTACAGTTAGTTGAAATATGAGACTGAAAAACATCACTTCTTAGGTCTCGTATGCTACATCCCCACTTTTCCTTGCAGTACCAGGAAGTCACAAAGAGGAATAAGAATGCTCTCCATGCTAACTCTTTCTAACCCTGGCCTGTAACCCAGGTCTTGTCTTTTGTAAATGGTTCCACTGGAAACCATTCCCAGATTCATGTGGTGGCTAGAGGTAAGAGCAGAACGCAGGGATGTGACAGTGCTTCTGTATTTTTATTTCTCTCAATTCCCTCTCTCTCTCTCTCTCTCTCTCTCTCTCTCTCTCTCTCTCTCTCCCAACACACACACACACACACACACACACACACACACACACACACACACACATGAGAGAGAGAGAGAGACAGACAGAGAGAGAGAGACAGAGAGAGACAGAGAGAGTCTTGGAGCTCTTAAATAAGTCAGAAGGCTTAGAAAGGGCCTGAAGTCCACATTGTCAACACTTCTTTGTATCAGATCCATAGTACTATGGAGTTTCAAAGTCTCTCCATCTGTGTCATATAGTCCAAGTAGGATTGGGTTTCAGAAGGATAGAACAAGCTGACAAATTCCAAAAATACACTTTGCCACAAGCATCTGATTCCCGGTGCGGATCTCTTTTCCATTCTATACATGTGTCTACATCCATCTGTCTAAATAGAAATTAGTTTAATTTTATCTCTGTACTGATGAAGAATTTCATATTTGAGAACTCTCTCATCATTCTTGAAACATTTTTCTCCTTTTTGTTTCTTGAGGAAGGAGAAATTTCTAAGGTAAAATTTCTCTAGGAATGAAAAACTCAGAAGAGAGACAAAAAATCTAATTTTGTAAAAACACTCATTAGTTTATAAAAAATATTGATATGAGAAGTTATCTGTGGTTTTTGAAGAGCTATTTCTGCTCTATTCCTTGCCCCAGTACATTTTGAAGCCAAATTTTGAAATTATTTTTAAACTGAATATCACATGAATAAAATATCAGTTTTCCTAATTGTTACTTGTGCATGTATAAGCTATGTACTACATACTTTTTAAAAGCTTTGTTTTCTTTCTAGAGTACTGGAAAGAAAGTATGATTCAGAAAATCGAGATAATTATGTTATTTGATCTCTAGAAATGAACACTCAAACATTTGGTCTCTGGACACATTTATATTCTCAAAAATCAACCTCACTAGGAGCTATGCACTGTTGTGCATTAATAAGATGACAGGTCCATGATAGATATGCAAGATACAAATGTATATTTTATATAGGTACATCATAAATCTGAGAAAATCATATAACATAAGATTATAGAAACACATATCCCATTATTTGTTAAAATGATGACACCATGGAAGGTGTACAGTGTAAGTGTGCAAAATCCTAGTCTGGACTTCAAAGACTTCCTTGAGTCTCAAGGACTGGCAGCAGATCCCAGGAAACAGCACAAAAAACTTGTTCCTTTTAATCTCAGTTCATACAGTGACATGAGATGGCACTGGTCAAGATAATCTTTAGTGTCCTTGCTCTGGTTGTCTGTGATCTCAGACTCCAATGTCTGTGCATTTCAGCTTACAAATTCTTTCACATGTTCATTGACTCATATTTTTGGCAGGTCCTATTTCATTTAGAAATCAGCCCTAAGGCTAGGACCCGCCTAGGCTCAGTGTGCCGGGCTCTGCTGACTTACCGTGGGAGACCTTGACTTAGGGGATGTGGGGATGTGGGGTGGCTTGGGAGAGAGGGCTGGGGGTGGCAGGAGGGAGGAGGTGGTATCTGTGGGTGGTATGTAGAGTGAGTAGAAAATTTCTTAATAAAGAAAAATGAAGATTTAAAAAAAAAAAAAAAAAAAGGAATCAGCCCTAAAAGCTCCCTGGCTTCAGAAGATGCTATGGAGGTCTGGTGTGGCAGAGGACTTGCTGCTTTGACCTGAAGTCATAGCATCTCATTTTCAGTAAAGAACCTTCGTTATTCATCCATTTCATAAAGTTGCATTTCACAATAGATTTAATTTTACAAAATAGGCCCCCAAGCACCTGGACCTAATTTTAAAAAAATAATAGTGTTCAGAATGAAGAGAACTATCTTCAAACCATATATCCCATAGAGGTCTAGTACTCCGAATATAGAAAGAACTATTAAACTCAGTCTTAAAAAGCAGAGCATCACAGTTGAAAAATAGAAAAGATTTCAATAGATAGTTCTCAAAAGATATGCAAATTACAATGACATAACAGATGTATAATATCATTAGTCATTAAAGGACTTTATATAAAAACCCCTGCATGAGTGTTAGTCATGATGCACTCATTTGGATATCTATGGTAGTTTTAGAAAAATACATAGTTTTAGAAAAAGATAATAACAAGCCCAAGATTGTAAAAAAAAAACAAACAAACAAAAAAAACCTTAGGCCGGGCAGTGGTGGCGCACGCCTTTAATTCCAGCACTCGGGAGGCAGAGCCAGGTGGATCTCTGTGAGTTCGAGGCCAGCCTGGGCTATAAAGTGAGTTCCAGGAAAGGCGCAAAGCTACACAGAGAAACACTGTCTCAAAAAAACAAAAACAAACAAACAAACAAAACACTTAGAATTCTCACTTTCCATTTGACCCCAAAATTAAACATACAGTTGTAGGATTTAGCTCCACTCCAAACACAACAGAAACAACAACTTAGATTCACACATAAAAACTGCATCCAAATGTCCATGGTAACATTAATTCAAAACAGTTGCCAAAGTGGATGCAACTTCAGTATCTCTTACCTGAATAGATAAACTGTTTTAGCCATACAGTGAGCACAACCATGCTATTGTTTTATGCTGTAACATTGATATACCTTGCAAACATTGTCCTAATTCATGATGAGAATCTCTCCATGCTGGGCTATCTCAACAGCCAGATAAGATTTAATTTCCTTGTGTGTGTGTGTGTGTGTGTGTGTGTGTGTGTGTGTGTAACTACATGTGTTTATGTGTACCACTTATGTGCAGGACAAAGGCATCAGGTTCCATGAAAGGAGAGTTACTGGTGGTTGTGAGCTGCCATGTGGGTGCTGGAAAACTAAGGTCCCCTTCAAGAGCAGCAAGTGGTCTTAACTGCTGAACCATCTCCCTAGCCTCCATTATCCTAACTGAAAAAATAGACAAGCTGGATAAGGTAGCATGTACCTGTAATCCCAGAACTTGGGAAGCTGAGACAGGAGGATCATACTATCTAAGTACTAAGGATCACTTAGTTCAATGATAGCAGGGAGATACAAAGAGAAACTGTAAGAAAGAAAGAGGGGGGAGGGGAGGAGGAAAAGATGGAAGGAAAGGAAGGGAGGGAGGGAGAGAGGAAGGAAGGAAGGAAGGAACGAACGAACGAACAAACGAACAAATGAACAAAGGAAGAGAAATCAGAAAAGCAAACGCAAAAGGCTACATATTGTGTGTTTTATTCATAGGAAATGCCTGGACTAGGCAAATCCATACAGACTGAAATTGGGCCCGTGGTTCCCAGGGGAAGGTAGGAGAGGAGAAGGGCAAAGGATTTGTGTGATAAGATGAAAAAGTTCTGGAATTAGGTAGTATGGTGATCGCACAACACTGTGAGTATACTAAAAATACTTTAAAATGGTATGTGTTATATGATATGAATTGAATTCCATGGGAACATTGCAGGAATGAAAAGGGAACTACATCCTACAGACATCGTCACTTAGAGCAGCAGCGTGTGTTATGCATAAAACAAACAAATGAGTAAAAGAATTCCTACTGTAGATTTTTGTTGAGAAGGAATGTGTGGTGAATTCTTATTTCCACTCTGAGTCAGCCTCCCAGAGAAGCAGAGCTGAGCTTTCTTGGGTCACTGCTCTTGCTGGGCAGTGGCTCACAGACACAGAATTTGAAAATGCAATCATTTGAGTTGAGTGAACACAATTCAGCTGGAGCATATGAAAACCCAAGGATGTGCATGTGGGCCAGCTAGAGACGTGCTCGGGTTAAGGAAGAAATTTTCGTTTATCTTTGTAAAGATTTAGGTAGAGTGAAACTGATAGAAAAAAATCCAGTGAAATTCCAACCAAAACTACCATCTTGTGCAAAAAAAGCTCATCAAACTCACATCATGGATAAATACCTAGAATGCCTGTAGATGAATTTCTAAATGGTCTTATTAAATAGAATACATGGAGCCAAATATAGGGGTGAAAGCTTTAGAGAGATCAGGGAAATAGGAATAGCCACCATCCAACCCTTCCTCACCAACTCTGCAGCTTCCAAAGAGAGCGACTTCCTGTCTACCCAGGCGTATATGCCTTCTGTTCTGCCATCTGATTTGTTCTTTGTCTAGTTACATCACTTCCTCTTCCTGATCAGCTTTGTCACTGCCTGTCTGTCTATGGTTGGTACTGGGATTAAAGGCGTGTGTCACCATGCTTGGCTCTGTTCCCTAGTATGGTCTTGAACACACAGAGACCCTGCCTGCTAAGTGATAGGATTAAGGGCGTGTGCTACTGCTGCTTGACTTCTTTGCTTACTTAGAATGGCTTGCTATTTCCTCTGATCCCCAGGAAAACTTTATTTATTAAAGCACAAATAAAATATCACCACAGATGCCCTTTCTTTGGTAATATGTAGGTTACGGTGGGCAACTCAGTTGAGATAGAACTTATCTGCATTCATCCCTAACAAAACAGAAAGAAAGGGAATCATGGTAAAATGGACCGTGCTGTTGTGTTTTTCATGGCCCTATGGTAAGCTCATTACTAAGAAGCACACAGCAGTGGCCTAAGTCTTGGGAGGAAATGTCAGGTGAAGTTTGCCTGGAGTCACTCTCAGATCCATGGCTGAAGGGAATCCGATGAGGCAAGTGGGCAGTGAGAAACTTGGAAAGGAGAAAACTCTGTCATAATACAGATGAACTTTCAGCAAAAAGCATCAAGGTGACCCTTCATAACCAGTCTGCTCCAGAATAGTAGTTTTAGCTGTCCACTTCTTTGGAGCACTTGAGATGGACCTGTTTGTAGCATAAACCTTTCTGGGTTTCCAACTATTGGCTCAGACAGCCCTATACAGAAAAGAAAAGAAAATTCCCAATCAATGTGATAAGTAGACATGAAACTCTCCAAGCTCTGAAAGACCCATGTCATGGGCTGGCTGTGCTAGAGTTCCACATGATCACTAAAGTGGTAAGGCTCCAAAGCAAACAGGCAGTCCTCAGATACGTGAATCAAACCGCCGTATTTTGTAATCTATATAAATCTATATAATCTAAAGAGTCACGTACTTCACCCCATGCTCACAGAGAGAAAGGGAAGGCCCTGTCTTAAGGGACAAGAAAAGCACGTACCCCTTTGATTAGCTGCCACCTCTTCTGTCACCAAGGAGAGTGAGGTCCCAACCCGAAGAGCAAGAAGCAGCAGTGAGTAGGAGCTCTCCACCTAGAGCAGGGGTGGGAATATTACTGAGGAGAAGCTTCCGGGGGAAAAAAGAGAAATTCTCTCACCAAAGCAAGGTAAGTTCAAACATTGAAGGGACAGAGTCAAACTTTTTAAAAAAAATTTCTTGGGTAAGATATTATTCAGATACAATTATATGTTTTTTGATGTCAATTTCTTTCAAAAAAAATCCTTGTTTTCATAGGAATGAATTTAAATTTTCTTAGAAAAAATTGAAGAGCCTTCAAGTTGTCTTGAAAGATGAGATTAGCTCATAGTTTCTCAAAGTAATTTATAACCATACCTAGAGAATATCCCATTGCTCTTTTCACATAGCTCAGGAGATTTTTTTTCCTCTCTGTAATTGAACTAAAAAGATTCTGTACACCCTTGATCTGTTCTCATGACTTGAGAGCAGATACATGTAACTGCTTTTGCTTGTGCAGGCTTGTGAAGCCTGGGAACATCATAAAGAGACAGTATGTGTTGCCCCCAGCATGCGTTGTTTGTATTTCAAACACAGCTAGTAACAATCCCAGCCTGCATAGAGTTACCTTCAAGTTAGTGTGGAATTGTGTGGACGGGTACTAAAACAAGAAGACCAGAATACCCTGGGAAATGTGGCTGAGTGAGGGGAGTGACTGAGGAGGTAGTGAGATTGGATGCTACTTCCCTAGTTCTGAGCTGTGGTATCCCACAGGCTGGCTCACAATCCCTTGTCTGAAATCACAGGGCCAGATAAATTTCAAAACACTGAGTGTTTTGGTCTTGAGGAAAGTAACCCATTTCAGAGGTGTTCTATACACTGTGATACTGTGATACCCTTAGGGTTAGAACCAACAGCTCAGAGCCAAGCACATCTTGTAGTTGTGCACATCCTGTAGTTTTATCCTATGAACGTCACACTAAATGAGAAATGGACTAAAAATAGGCTCTTATTGGTACAGATCAAGTCATTGTCCTCAAATAGACTCTGGAAAGCTTTTGGGATATAGACATGTAGACATATAGATATATAGATGGATGGATGGATGGATGGATGGATGGATGGATGGATGGACAGACAGACAGTGAGCTTGTAGCTTGCAGTTCAGTTATTCAGTTTAAGACACTACCTCTTTTACTTGCTCAAAAGAAAATCCCATCCTGGGCTATTGGTGGCAACTCCTCTGCAATGGGTCCTCCACCCTCTGCTTCCTTTTGGCCTTTCACAACAGAAATTGAACAAAAGACATCAGTACCAAACAGGCGGCCACCACTCTACCGTGGGCCTTATAAGATGTGGCCTTGACATCCAAATAGACAGATCATTGTTAAGAATACTTCCAAGAAAGTTTTATAATTACTGGTGGTTTTTGGTGAATCATAGAGAATATGTGAATATCCAAGTGATTATGTTAAATAATATTTCCCCTTATAATTTGCCTGTGCCTAAATTATATGCATTGTCTGTCTCAACTCCTTAGGTAATCTGATGTAAACAATACTGATAATCCCTAGAGAACTGAAATGGCTGTGTTATTTCTACCCTCTGTCCTTCTCTACCCTCTGTCCTTCCGCTTCCCCCACCCCTCTCACCCAATTCCAAGTTAAGTAATAACTAAAAATATGAAGAGTAAGAAGACAGCACACATAGCAAGCATTGTTAGAGTGAATTACGGTCAGCATTTTGGCTCTGCACCCAGGCTTTTACTTTGAACTCTTTTTCTTGGTTCCCACCTCCACACACCGAGGGAAAGAGGGGCTGGGTTTCTGCTGAAAGACTGAGGGCTTGTCCCGCCAGTGCATCCAACAGAAACATGTAAGACACATTTATCATTGCAATTTTAAAATAAAAAGGTGATATTAGTTTAATGATTTATTTTATTTAAACCAACATATAAAAAGCGTTAACACTCTAATTAATATACAAATAATAAAGAAATTAGTGAAGATATACTTTTACCTTCATCTATATTTTTATACAAAGTCTTCAGAACTCTATATGTAGGTACATTTCAAGGCTTATATGATACACATAGGTATTGGGTGTTGTATTAAACAGCACAGAAAATATAAACACTTAGAACACAAAGTAGGACCCAATTCCTCAAGGATTTATTATTCTGGGAAAAGAATGGTCCCTATTTCTACTTCACTTTTGAATCAACTCTGCTATCGATTATATCTATAATTTAAAAAATAAAAACCATCAGCTGGTAAGGATAAGTTCCTTCTACTACATCCAATCATAGAAGCTTACTGAGTCCACATTGAGAGTGGTGCTGTCCCTTGCCTACTAGAAGTTACAACTTGAATCTAAAATTGAGGAAACATTACAACCAGAAACGGGGTATCAGAATACCCCATGTTTCTGTGAAAACATTTGGTGAACTCCAGATATTCTGTTGAAATTAACCCTGAAATTATACTATAGAAATTCAAACTCATCTAAGAAAAGTTCAGTGTATAAATATAGGTGACACTAAGTGACTATTGAAATGTCTCTAAAATGTGGTTCAAGCTTATTTAGGAATCTAGATTCCTTCCACATTGCAACTAGAGTCTTTAGATCTTTTTTATAGTAGTGTTTATTTAAGAAACCAACTTCATGTAGAATTTTCACTAATAGAAAATAAGAATAATAGCAGGATGTACATACTAATAATAGGATGTATTTATAATATAATATAATATAATGTAATGTAATATAATGTATTTCAGACATACACTAGCACCACTGATTTGTTTACTATTCAACAGTGGTCACGTGATATCACTCTATTTTATTCCAAGTATAAGAAATTGAGACAAAAAAAGCAGAGCAGTTTGCCAAAGATCACAGTTAGGAGACTATTGGATCAGAATTTATAGCATGTTCCTTAAATTAATCATAAAGTTATTGTCATGTGTTTTATATAGATATAACATGTATACATAATAAGTGAATATAATATATATCCTACAGGTATATAATCTGTATAGTCAGATATAGAATCCAGAGAACATATGATATTTTTCCTGAGTCTGGTTTATTTTGCATAACAAATGACTTTTGAGCCATCCGTTTTCCTGCAGACATGATTATTACATTGTCCTTTATAGATGAATACAATTCAACTGTGCATATTTCAATTCTTGCACAACTTGTGCAAGTGTGAGTTTGATAGGGTTATTACTGTGCAAAATTAGAATCTATTTCTTAAATCTGCTGATCATTGAGCTTCAGAGTCTATTTCTCATCGGGCTGTGTCTAGGTGCAGACAGTACCCTTGTTCATCTTGGAGTGGACAGATTATGAGCACTGGGTTTTTTGGCTATGCAAGCTGAAGCCTTCTCTTTCTTCTCTTTTTTCACCTATCTAGCTGGTCATTCTCTCTCTCTCTCTCTCTCTCTCTCTCTCTCTCTCTCTCTCTCTCTCTCTCACACACACACACACACACACACACACACACACAAACATCCTGCTCTTCTTAAATAGGGGTAGAAATTAGAATTGTGTTTCAGTCAGAACTTTGAGAAAGAGGACAAGATTGCAAAGGAGGTCCTCAAAATACAGCTGCTAATGGCTGTCTACATGAGACTCTCTCTATGTCGTGGACATTTTGGTTATATTACATATACTTCCCCTTGAAGTCCTGGAATAACTGTTTTATTCTTGGCCTTCTCTTCTCTCCCTTATTCCCAAAGAGTCCCAGAACCCAGTGATAGGAATTAAGGCATGCTGCCCATTGCAGAGGCTATAAAGTTGGCATCAATGCTTCTATTCATCTGCCGCTTTTCTGGGTCAAGAGGGCACAGTGACAGTATAGATTATGAAACAAAAGTATGTTAACTTGAGGGCAGGAGGCAAAAGCAAAGTCCAAGTAAACAAAACTATAAGGTCACTGCTAATGAGCAAAGAACTGGCTTCTCAGTAAGATTCTCCTGGTCTGTGAGGAACTTAATAAAATTAGATGGTGCATCTGTGACTGGCATGAGAGCAAAGCTGCATAATGATGATACAATTAGCCCAGTTCACACAAATTACTTGTGCACTTTATGATAGATTAATGCAAGCTACAGGGTGGGATTAACTCCTTCCTCATCTCAGAACACAAACCTTTATTTTCCTCCTGGGGGGCTGGAAAAAGTCAGTTGTCAATGATTCATCTATTTCTCCTTATTGGATCATCATGCAGAAATTAAATGAGGTGCCTAATAAGAATTTAAAACTCAACATTCTGTTGACCTAGAAGAAATATGGACATGCTTAGTTTGCATTACATTCAGCAAATTTGTGTCATTCTGAGTTTGTTTAATTTGGATTGTGGAAGTTATACATGAATATAAATTATACTAAGGGCCCCAGGCCAAGCTACTTTTCATATTGCTTTCAGATGTGTAAGCACCAATCTGTTCAATCTAATCCCTAAAATCTGTATTCTGTGCCAGAGGAAACAATAGTCTCTTCAATATCAAATACTCAGCCATCAAATTGGTGCTTCAAACTGGTCCTAACACAGTTAGTGTTTTCCTGGCAAGATAAGCATTTTGGACAGCATTATAAGGATGTGTTGAAAACCAAAACAAAACAAATGGTAAGGACTCACACTGCTAGTTTATTGAATATGTAAACATTAATAGACATTAGGTACCAGTCGACACTGGCACATCTCTGAGAATAAGAATTAGCCCAAAGGTGGTGCTCATCCAGACAGCTGAGCCTGTCGAAGCAGATTGTCCTGCCCCTTCCCCAACTGACAAGAGTGAGAAATTCCATTACAATAGAAGGCAAACTATGTTTTAACGTGGTATTAAACATCAGTATGCGCATATCATCCCATAGCATGTGCTGAATGTTCTATGGTTTATCTTAAAACCGGTTCCTTGTGTAGTGAATGGCTCCTGTTATCTTTTTAAATGTCACCATCAACCCGATATATTCTGAGCCCTCATTATCCAAGATTTGGGTGGTTTTCTTTTTTGTCTTAGTCTATCAAAATTGCTGTCCGATGCCAAACTGATCACCCTTTAAGCATGCTTAGGGTATTGACACAGCTCGGTACATAACACAGAGTGAGCTGCAATTGTCTCCAGTAGTGAGCTCAAGCTTCTCAGTCCAGCTTTATGGCCAGGCTGCCTTCTCTTCCTTCCTTTACCACCTCTCTTCCTTCCTTTGTATTTTAATATTGAATTATAACACATAATACAGAAAAGATATAAGCTTCTTGAATGTAAAGATGATGAATGTTCACTAACAAAACAACCAAGTAACACTCAGCTTGAGAGAAATGCTTACTCCTTCCCTTCTAGGTACAAGCCACCATCCTAATGGAAACTCTTACCTGACTTCCAAGAGAAGAAATTAATTAAGTCAATATTAACATACATTAAGATTCTCCAACATGGAAGAAGTCTCATTTGGAGAACATGAGGATGCCTCAGACCCTCCAAACCTGACAGCCTATGACAGCAAATCTCATTCAAGTCCATGTGGTAGATGTATCCAAGTACCCTTAGGTATCATTGACGTAATCACAATTTACCAATGAACTCCCAGTTGGAGGTATCAGGAAAGCCATTGGTGAGAGCTGAGCAGGGGTCTGCAGTGGGACTAGGATGATGGGAAGGAGCCACGTGCAGCTTCACCTCCCTCCTATTTCCCAGTTCAACTCCTTAGTCATCTCCCAGCTTCCTACTCAATGACATTTAACAAAGGACTCAAAAAACAGTGCCTTCAGCTGTGACATTCAACTTGTGGAGTTCCCAGATTCTGCTGAAGACCTTTTGCCCTCCAAGTAAAATGGACACAGTGAAGGGACAGTCACTGGTGCCATCTGTCCTCAAGAGTGCCCTTTCTCCTCACCAGGGACAGACAAGAAACTCTTTTTTTAAATATGTGTTTCTTTTTAATAAAGATGAGATGGATGCTAGTACTTGGTGTGTTATTATAAAGTTGGAATTTTATTAAGCTCTTATATTGTAAAGGTAATTCAAAAATAGTAAATTAATTACTGTTGGAAAATCGTGGAGGATTACTCATAGTTCCAACCCCACTAGAGGAATACTGTACCTTTGGTTTTGCATACTAATCATCAAGTGGTGTCCACACAATGGATCCAACCTTTGCAAGGGTGCTGTAGTGATCATATCAGGAAAATATTTTGTGCACCTTTGGTTTATCGTTTATGTAATCTCTGCAGATAGATGCTTCATCTCACCTTGCATGAATGCATAACATCTCACCTTGCCTTTTGGTAACATTTCACCTTAGCAAGAAACTCTAACTCTACGTATTCAAGGGAGCCACATAGCTGAGTTAAAATCGAAGATGCTAGTGCAGCATGCATGGATTATTGCCCTCTTCATCCATTAATATTTACAAAAACAAAGAAATCACCTTACTGGGGATGTAGCTCAGTGTAGAGTACTTATTTACATAGTACAAGCTTGACTTTAGGTACCATCATCAGCAAGGGTGTTGAGAACACAGAGGTCACCTCAAGCACCTCTAGTATATTAAAGGATGGAGGCTAACTCCTGTCCTAAATCCCCTATAGGGTGTTTTATTAACTCCATGACTTATTTTGAGAATGTACTGTATACATGGAGTGTTAATTGCCTGAGCCTGTGGAAAGCAGTGGAGTTAGCATCTCCAGTTACTGAAGGCACATCTCGCACATCACCCAGAGACAGGCGAAGGCTCTGGTACAGGTGAGCTGATACGCCGTCTCAGAAGAGGACTAAAATGGGGCTTCAGGAAAGAGGATTCTGTGGTTCCCAGACGATGTCAGGCGTCTGAACTCTCTGAGCTCAGGTTCTCTTGTCCATCTCAGTTCCACTTTTCTTTAACTCCTCTTCGCCAACAAGACCTTGTTACCAGCTTCTCTCCAAAGGGGGAGTCCAGTGTCCATCCACTTGGGGTCCCAGTCCTTAGCAACAACTGTATTTACCCTTCCTGGAAAGGAAGTGAAGGGACCTGGGAAATACTTGAAACTCCATTCAGTCTTTATTGTCTTCCCTCCAGAATTCACAGGAGAAGATTTTCTTCTGAGAAATGTTTGAAAACATTCCTTTTCAAATTGCATATACCATTCTCCAAACATAATTTCAGAAGCAGAAATAGTCATTTCTGATTAGAAGGACCAGAAAGGATTCTGAAGAAAATGTGGCCTTTAGGACAAATGATAAAGACAGATAGAATTAGACCAAGTGGAGGAAAGCATTTCATGGGAAGAAGGAAGTTAGAAGCAGCAGAAACTAAAGATATCAGAAGACTTTCAGAGAGAGTTGCCACCACTGAGAATGGAGAAAGACCCGGATCTGAACGTCGGAATCCACGCTTCTCCAAGATGCTAACAGGCCTCAGCCGGCATACACATACCCCTTGTCCCCAGCATCCTCCTTGTCACCCAGGCAGTCCTTGCCATAGTTCTATGTAAACCTGATCTGACTTCTAGAACTTCCAAACATCCCAGTGTCTCTTGGTAACATTCTCCTTGTGTCCCTTCTGGAACATGATGGCTTTCTGAAGATATTTCTCTTCAGATGCTAGAGTTTAGACCACCAGAACTTTTTTTTTCCGCCACAGTTCTGAATATCAGAAGCCCAGACAGAAGGTACCTTTGTGTCCCTCTCTTACCTTCAATCGACTGCTCCTCTTTTTCTTCAGAAGCATCGTCTGTTGACATTCATAGGCGTGGATGCATCGTCCTCCTCATTACCACTGTGTCTCCACCGCCCTTCCTCATTTAATTCAAACCTTGGTTCTTTGTTCTCGGTCTTTGTCTCATCCCAAGTTTAGTCAGCCCTCAGGAATCCTAGGAAGACAGTTTCTCAGGCCAATAAGACAGATCAGCTGGTAAAGGCATTGCTGCCAAGCCTGACCCCCTGAACCTTCACACACAGGGCAGGGTTTGTGCATTCATAGACACACACACAAAAATTAATTAATTAATTAATTGATTGACTAATTAATAATAAAGTGTATGTTGTAGTGTGTATCATAAAATACAATTTTAATTCCCTGACATCTCAATTTATTTACCATTTGACATAAGTAATACTTATCACAAATGATTTTTTTTATTTCCATCTACTCTAGTTATTCAGTTCAATAGTTGTATTGTCCTAGATCAATACAGTGCCTCTAACATCTCAGCGACCAATATCATGCCCTTGAGCCAACCTGTGTCTTTCTGGTTTCTGAGCTCAGTTATCTCTGCTATAAAAGTCCTTCAGCCTATCCTGGACTCCACTTTGCGATCTTCCCAATAGCTCACTATTCATAATACTCTCAAGAGAGCGTCATGTCCTGCTTACATTTCTTTCTGTATCCCACTATTCTGATCACTTTTGGTAAGTACAATGACTCCTTTTATCTACCTCACCTATGTGAATGAATTCAGCCATCTGCTTCTTTCTATACCTGAGCACACCTTCAGAAAGTTTTTTTTTTCATTCCCAAGTCTTGACTTCAGGCTTCAAACAAGCTCTAAACAGCTTATCACTGTTCTATTTTTCAATGTCCAGTTCTCCTGTAGGGCCAGTCTCAACCTCTCTGTCATATCAGTGTTGACACACACTTTTACCTGCCTCTCCACATCTTCTCAAGCTAGCACACATCAACCCAGACCTTCTCCAAAGCTTTGTCTGTACAGTGTACCTATTTCTGCCCTCATCCAATTTGAAACTTTCTTTCCTGACAAAAATGTTTTTCTTCACCATGTACTCTATTTGTCAAATTCAACCGTCAGTTGTCTGGTGGCAGGCTGAATAATGCCACACAGACATTCACAAAGAACATGTTACCTTCTGTGGTCCCCTTACAAGCCGGTCCATTATAGGCACTTCACATTTGGTGGATCCTCTGCCTCAAGGTTTTAGAGATGCTATACGTCAGCATCCTTAGAGAGGAAACTTCTGGTGCCTTTTATTCTCTGTCACTGTTCCTCTTGCTTTTTTATGGAATTTCACAACTTCTATATATGAGCCAGTTCATTTTTTAATCATGCTGATGTCTCCCTTATTCACTGGACTGAAGTGGCTTTGCAACCTGAGAATATAACTCTCACTTACTATGGTGATTTGAATGAGAAAAGCCCCCATCGGTTCATATATTTGAATGCTTGGTCCCCAGTTGGTGCTACTATTTGGGAAGGATGAGTACATATGGCCTGTTGGAGGAGGTGTGTCCCTGGAGGTGAGCTTTGAGGCTTTAGAATCCCATGCCATTTCTAGTTAATGATCTTTCTCTCTCTGCCACCTATAAGATGTGAGCTCTCAGCTATGACTCTGGTGCCATGTCCGCCTGCCTACCGTCATGCTCCCTGACCTGGTCATGAACTAATGCTCTGAAACTGTAAAGCCCAAATAAATGCTTTCTTCTATAAATTGCCTTGGTAATGGTGCTCGGTCCCAGCAGTTGAAAAGTAACTAAGATGCCTACCAACATTGATTTATTAGTTAGCACAATTCAGCATACTCAGCAAATATTCACCAAGAGTTTGAAATTGAGAAAGAGGGAGGCAGGTGGAGTGGTCCTTGCCACATGTTAGTAGAGGCACATAGGTAAACACTGGGAAAAGAACACAGGGAGAACTTACTGCTATTTTCAGACTTTATTGAAAATGTTGAATATTTTAGGCAAAAAAAAAAATCTCAAAATTATTTGGATCCATTTTAGGCAAATATTCCTAACTACGGTACATGGGTTGAATTAGAAAGTAATTGTAGGCAAAGATGATGGAGATATATAAAATAATTTAGCAGAAAAGCATATCTTTTTAGAAAGAAAAGGACAATATAAATACATAATAGTTAATTTCTTTACTGAGATTTAATATTTGACTTGATAAGACAGTTCAGCCTCATGTTTACCTGTTCAAATTACCAAGTCTGAATGAATGTCCTAGGTTATTTCAGAACATATTTGTAATAACAAGCTGCAAAACATTTAGAGTTTGTGGTTCAAGGGCTAATCAGGCTGAAAGACTCTTTCTACACTAATTGGAAAAAGGTTCCCATATTCATCCAGCTATTTTTAGACACTCACATCCTCCCACTCTTTCCAAATCAGATTGCTTTAAACTAGGAAAGCAAGTCCTCTTACTCAGGCATGTGTGTGCCAGCCCTGAGGTTCTGAGGCCCAGGTCCTTCCAACTCTCTGGACTGAAACAGTGCCTGGAAAAAATGATTAAAGTCACTATGGCTCTTGACTTTTTCAAAAATAGCCTTTAAAAAAAAAAAAAAAGGTGTGCCTCATAACAAACAAAAGCTAATTCTACCCAAGGTACCTGGGAAAAAAAGCCAGGAATAGCTCTGCCCAGAAGACCAGGAGAGATGAGTGATGGAGCGGGTTGGGGAAGGTTTAAAAGCCTTGAACCGAGTCTACGCCAAGCCAACAGGTCCACCTCTAGCAGACTGTTAAAGGGACAGTTTGTTCAGAAGCTGTTTTATAATCCAGAAGTTTCCCCAAAGTGAACACTGGATGGGGTGTTGTACTTCAGGAGATCCCATGATGAAAACAGGGTCTGGTGCCTGCTAAAGACATCTGCCTTGGCTAACCATTTCCGGGCCCAGGCCTCTTCAGGGTTCTACCTCCTCAATGCTCACCTACTGGACCATCTTTGGGACAGCAGAACCCAGAGAAATGTGGAGAATATAGAGGAGGGGCAAACCAAGTGACTGTGAAAGGCAGCTGAACAAGTTTGTTACCATTTTTCTTATTAGGACACAGCACATTATGTCACTTCCTGGGTAGTCTGACATCTGGCATTGAGAAAAGAAATAAATTTTAGTACGGAAACTTTCACAGATGGATGTGAACGGACATTCCCAATGTGATATTATGCCACGATAAAAATGCATTAAGGATGTCCCATTGGCATGTACCTAAAGTTTCTGGAATGAGACTATAGACTTGGAGGCATTGCATAGCAGTGTGGCCTGGGGATGAGGCCCCCTAACTGGGCATGAGGCCCCTAGCTGGGCACCGGGGCATCTGTTGATCTGTTCTGACTAGCTCTCCATTCTTGGCCTGGTAGACTCACTTGATCTTTTAAACACATTAAACTAACATAGTGGCATTTGGGTCAAGGAGGGGATGCATCCCTGAGACTAGCAAGGATAGGCATGCTGGAGTGGACGAGAAACCCTGTCTCCAGCTTGGGCTGAATTATTGATGTCAAGTTCATCCATGGAGGGGAAGAAGCAGTTTCTCCTACAAAGAAAAGCCTTAGTGGGGGCTGTCTTTGCCAAGCATAGGAGGGACAAGGAAATGCTGATAAAACACAGTGATATTTACAAGCAAGGACAGATAGTGAGCTGAACAATGGCCCCTCGGGGTTGCAGCATTTCCCACTGGGCAGTGAGGAAATGAAAACCTTGAGCAGTGGAAATGCAAGAGAGTGGTGTTCAGGAAAAGGACCTGTGGTCAAAGATCTTAAAGACATGTGACCAGTTACATTCTCTTCTTGAAAATTCATGAAGCAGAGTAGCATATGATAGGTTTTCAAAGTTGGGCATGGTGGTACTTGGCTGTAATCCAGGAGGCAGAGGCAGAGACAGAAGGATCATGAGTTCAAGGCCAAATTGAGATCTATAGCAAGACTGTCTCAATAAACAAAGCCCAGAGAAATCCCCGCAGTCAAGAATCAGGCTTAACAGTGTAAGTCACCACCTTCAGAAACTGAGTGAGTAAAGAAACTCTTAAAAGATATGCTTATTAAATAGATTGTGTATGCATGCATTTGTATATACATGTATATTATATTATATATATATACGATAATATATAATATAAATATATAATAATATAATGTGTACTGAGCACAGTAGTTAAAATAATGTTTTAGGATATAAATTGTGAGCTCCCTAACATGGCATGCAATGCCCTCCAGGATGGAGTTCTTGTCACTGCCTGCCTCAAACTTCAGGCTTCATACTATTAAACCAAAGCCCCTGGGCTACCCCCCCTTCACAGCCCTGCCTCCCTGCAGTTCTGCAGGCCCCAGCCTGCTCTGCAAATCACAGGCCGCAGGTTTCTTTGTATGCTTGTATTGCCTAAGCAAGGCATAAATAATCTCTCCCCTCTTCCTTCACCGCCTAATGACTATTTTCTAAGCTTTGAGTAAGTCAGAATCTCTTCAGACAATGCATCTGTGTGAGGTATTTTGTAACTTTGAGTGAAGTCGACTATTAAGAAAAATAGCTCACTTATGTGTGATACTTATTTTATAAATTGCTGTCTTGTATTAGTGCTTACTGCAGTTACATAAAGCAGTTAATGTTACAGTCATAATTTATTGATAAGAAGGTATAGGTCAGGAAATTCTAAGTGACTTGCTTAAGATTACCCCTCCGGGAAACAGCAACCAGTCCAGTCAGTATATGACTCATTAGAAATGAAAGACTCAGAAAATCCCAGGAACTGCTTTTAAACCAAATGAGATGGCTGCTCCCCCTGCCCATCCCCAACACTATCCCTGTTGGCCGCTCCGATGGGCCTCTGTGATCAGAGACCAGGATGTACATATTGTCTCTTTGGCTGTTGCTCTTTACAGTTTTTGGCTTGGTTGGATTTTTTAAGATTTTTTTTTTCTACCTTAAATGCAAAACAAACAAAAAGCACCTGCAGCCCTGTAAAGTCCCCATGCATGAACATGCAACTATTTGTAACAAAAGGAACTTGGAAGAATGAAACTGAGCCTCCTTTCTTTCTTCCTTTCTTTTGTGTTTTAAGAATCATTGACTGTATTTTAAAAGTTGAAGGGGGAAAAAAAAAGCTAAAGGAAAGCCTGCCTGCCCCACCCAGCTGTCACTGTAAACCCTGAGTCCTATGGACTGCTGAGTTTAGCTGCCTGCCTTCCCGATGTCTGTTGAGTGAACCTAGGGCATTGGGTGCTGTTAAGGCTTATGCCTGGCATGTGTGCCCCATTGTCCCAACACCACCACCCCATCATAGAAATAGCTGGACCTGGACAATCAACCAGGTGTGTTAGACACAAAGTCCATGGGTCACATGGGATACGGGATAATTATGAATATGACTGGCCACAAAATTTTAAGTTTGCTTAGTACGTTATTCACAGTTCTCAGGTAGCAACTATGTAGACAACAGTGTATCACAATGTCAAAAGGTTAGACAACCTGGGTACAGAAGTTAACCTGAGAAAATCACTTGCCCTGGAATAATAAAGGTATTGCGGCTTTCTCCTCCTTCCTTTCCATCACCGTAACACACACTTGAAACACAATCAGTTTATGGAGAGAGAAGAGTACTTCTGGTTCATGGTTTTAGAGATTCCATCCTCAGGTGATTGGCCCTTTTGCTTTGGACAGCAAGGCAGAAGAGTAGAAAAGACCTGTTCACATCATGGCTGGCACATGAGAGGAAGAGGAAAAAGCAGGACCTCTCTATCCCTTCCTACAGCATGCTTCTCTTGACTGGAAGACTTTCCGCCAGGCTCCACCTAGAGTGTTCATCGCCTCCTATCATCTAGGCACTGAATTTTAACACATGGGCCTTTGTGGGCCAGTCCAGATCTCCACAGCACCACAGAGGAATCAGTATTTTAAAGGAGAGTCCACTGCTTAACCTAAAGCAATACTTACTCTGGACAAATGAAGTTACGGGGGGAAAACTTTCAGATCTGTGACACCTTAATGAACCATAGAATTGAAGGCCCAGGAGGCCTTCCTGGTGTTTTTAACATTTCATCCTATGGAAGAGTCTATTATTCTTCAGTTTCTAAATCCATTTGACCCTAGGGGGTGAAACAATAACCCTAAGTAAGGAAGTCTAATGCGCATGTATGCTAAATGGACCAAAGAACCATTTTCTATCATCTAAATAACTGAATAAACCGAGTGGAAATCGCTCTGGTCAGAGAGTCTTACTTTCCAGTGTTGCTTTCTATACTCTGTCCCTACTCTTTCTTCAGCGGCCATGGTCTTTTAAGATAAATAAGGTCTTTCTTCTGTTTCCAGGTTTCCATAGAAGGCAGAGCATGTGCGATAAGCACATATGCTCATAGACTGTCTGTATCCCATTAAGGGTGTCAAAACTACTTAAGGTACCAGGCAGAGGTAAATGGGAGCCTTGTGCCTATATCTATGTGTGTGTGCTGCTTAGCATGACTCACCCCACCATGCTGCAGTATTCCCTACAGAGTATGTTCTTCTCTCAGCAACGAAGATGCTCTGTGTTCCACAGGAAGCAGACAGTGACAGAGGGTGGTGTGGACATCTGGCTTCTGCCTTCCCTGTTACCATGTCTGCTGCTTGGTCAAGTAAGCTTCAGAGTCTCTCTTTACTTCTTAAACAGGGGGGTACCAGATAAAAAGTAGCTGCCCAGCCGGGTGGCGGCGGTGGTGGCGCACACCTTTAATCCCAGCACTCGGGTAGGCAGAGGCAGGCGGATCTTTGTAAATTTGAGGCCAGCCTGGTCTAGAGCGAGATCCAGGAAAGGTGCAAAGCTACACAGAGAAACCCTGTCTCCAAAAAACAAAAAAACAAACAAACAAAGAAAAAATGTGTGTTTATTATCCTAGTGCTGTGAGGCAGAGACAAGAGGATCCCCACAGTGTTTTGACTAGACAGCCTAGTCAATCAGCAAGCTCTAGGCTCAGTGAGACATCCTCCTATCTCAAGAAAGAAGGCAGGGAGTGGCTAAGGAAGAACCCCAAATCCGCACTTTGGATTCCACAGGCAAGAACACACACAAATATAAAACCCATTTCACTTATCTTTAAACACTACTTTATCATACATGTTTGTGTCTCACACTTGGATTTCTACTCATGCTGCTAAATACATCAGAGTTTGATAGTGTTTCAGTGAATTTTGTTATCCATAATACATGTACACACACACACACACACACACACACACACACACACATATATATATATATATATATATATATATGTATGTATATGTATATGTATATGTATATATATGTGTATATATGTATATATAACCAACATGAACTTCTATTCAGAGTCTATAATTGAGCCAAATATTTTACTTATGAGAGACATTTGCAATGTTAAAATCCTTTGGATGATTGTTAAGTACAACTGCGGAAGTAAAAAGAAAACGTTGGCAGCTCTAGCTTTTTTCCTGCTTCTCTTCTCTCTTTCCATCTTATATTCATCACAGCAAAACTGGCATCAAAATGAGTGTGGCTGGAAGAAAGCACTAGGGAAGAGGGGACTGAGGAGAGACAGTGGCTGGTGATGGCCTCACAGCTAGCTGTTAGGCTGTTGCCAAGGTGCAGGAGGCAGTTAGTGGGAGGAAGAAGGGAGGGGCCAGAGCGGTGGTCTAAGCACAGGGCTTGAATAGTGGGCCTGAGGAACTGTCCTGTCTCGATGCAGAGAGATGGTGGGAAAGCACTGCAGAAAACAGGGACGGTTCCGGCCAGTTCTGGTCTATGGTGGTCTTTATCTCCGAGACACTGATGCCCACAGAGAGTGAGCATGATCCAGTGTGAGTCTCCCTAGGCTGGCATAAAAGCAAATACAGAATTGATTGGAAAGGGGCTGGAGAGATGGCTCAAAGGGTAAGAGCACTGGTTCTTCTTCCAGAGGTTCTGAGTTCAATTCCCAGCACCCACATGGTAGCTCACAACCACCTATAATGGGATCGGGTGCCCTCTTCTGGCCGGCAGACATGCATGCAGGCAGAGCATGGTGTACGTACTAATAAATAAATAAACAAACAAACAAATAAATAAAAGAATTGATTGGATAGGCTTCAGTGAGCAATGGAGGATGGAATAGTGGCAGAGGTTGGCGAGACACAGGCTTGGGTCTGACCTGTATTCCGGGGAAATCGCAGAGACTCCAGAGCCCAGACAAGAGAGGCTGCAATACTGGCTTTGCCCCTTATTAACCTAGCCAACTCCCTTCATCCTACATCCTTCATTCCTTCATTCCCCCATCCTTTAACCCTACAGCTTCATGGAGAGTGAATTGAGAAGCAAGTGAGAATGACTTGGCCCGGGGCGAGCACATAATGAAATGCAGTCAGAACCAGGTCCAGTGGAAAGGTGCCCCCTTCCCCGCAATACTCATAAGGTGTGCTTTTAAGGACAGCTCCTATTTGTCTGGCAGAGTTTTGTGACTGCTGTTTCCAGGAAGCTCACAGCTATGTGAAATGACTCACTAGGGACAACCTGGAGCTTTCAGAAGCACGTGAAGGAAGTAGAGTCTGGATGGCAGAGAGTACAGTCACCTCAGCCCTTCACCCACACTCTCAGCCCCACAGCCCCAGCCTCTCTTTGTAAAGAAGTGCTGCTCACCTCCACCTAGCTGTGAGACCTCTGTGCTAACACCCAGTACCTCCTGCATTAAAGGGCTCCAGAAGACATGAACAGTGGACGTCTGCATGTGGACTGACACACACCAGAGCGCTGAATTTCCTTCTGGCCCACTGTTCTGTCTGTTTAGGCACTTTTTCCCTCTCACTTCAAAAGCAATTGGCCTGTTTGATCAGATGCCAGGCTGGGCACATATCAATTAAAAATACAAAAAAAAAAAAAAAATCACTAAGAGCATGCCAATGTGTGCATGGGGTGGGGTGAGGGGTAGCAGGGGAAATAGAAACAGGATGGAAATGAAAGACTTCCTAATTAAAATATTTTCCAAGATTTGCCATCTGCTTCTTCCGTAAATGATCACTGCAAAAGGGGTTCCAGACATGGTGTCATCTCTGATGACATGAGTTGGACTTGCCTTTTGAGAAGAGGCAAAAAATAGTTACTCCAGCCAACGTGGAAAGAGTAGAAGGTTGAGGAGTCACAGGGACATGCGCCCTGCGCCTTACAAAGGGAGTTGTGAAACTTTTGCATTTCAAAAAGCCTCTCCAAATCCCTTATCCATGGCAGATAAAGTGACTCCTAGATACACTGATGTGTAGTGAAACAGCATGTCACGAACAGCTGTTCGAACCTGGCAGACCTGGACCTGCTTCCACATCTGTTTAATTTCTGTGTCACTTTAGGCGAGCAGCTTTACCTTCAGCAGACTGCAAGGCCAGCAGCTCTGAGATACAGAATGTCATATACGCCACGCTCTGGGGGTGAGAAGTGACGGAAATGGGAAGTGGGCCGTTGGGAGGTGGCTGTGCCAAGAGTGGGGAAAAAGAGGCCTCAGAGAGAGCCCTTGCCCTCTCTGTGACATGAGATTAAAGTGAAAGATGCCTGTCGAGATTCTGCCAGCACCATGGACTTGGACTTTTCCATCCCCAGAAACATGAGAAATAACTTTTTGTTGTTTATAAGTCACCCAGTCTATGAAGAGACACCATGACCATAGCAACTCTTATAAAGGAAAACAGTTAATTGAGGTGGTAGCTTACATTATCATCATGATAGAGTGTAGTTGGATGTTTTCTCCAGTCCCACCAGGTCCCCCACAGCCCTGTGGCCTGCTTATAAAATAATCGCTCAGAAACTTATATTAATTATAACTGCTTGGCCATTAGCTCGGGCTTATTACTGACTAGCTCTTACACTTAAATTAACCCATAATTTTTATCTGTGTTTAGCCATGTGACTTGGTACCTTTTCTCAGTTCTGCCTTGTGATCTTGCTTCCTCTGTGTCTGGCTGGTGACTCATGACTCAGCCTTCCACTTCCCAGCATTCTCCTCATCTGCTCGCCCTGCCTATACTTCCTGCCTGGCTACTGGCCAGTCATCGTTTTATTAAACCAGTGCACAATAGCATTATCCCATAGCATTTCCCAATTCTGTCTAATAAAAAAGGAAGGTTTTAACCTTAACATGGTAAAATTACATATAGCAAAACAGTTATCAAGCAAGAACTATAATTATAATATCTAGTCTATTTGTACTTGGCAAAATTAAATAAAATATTCTATCTATCCTATATTTGTGAGTCTAAAGTTTCATATCTAATTTATCTTTTATCATAACCAAGGAAAATTATAATTATAACTATCTAGTCTTTAGCTACATCAAACACCCCAGAATATTACTTAAGCAAACAGGAAATGCATTGTAAGCAACTTCCAAAAATCTAGAATGACAGAGAGAGCTGGCTGCCTGGACAGTAACCCAAAGTTCCTTGGTAATGTTGGGGCATCTGTCTTCAGCCTATAGGTCTAAATTCTTTCAGTCATTTCTCTCTGTGTCCTGTAGAATGTCTGGCAGTTTCTTCTGCAAAGCAGAAGCCTAAAGGACCATCTTGCCTTGCAAAATTCAGTGGTCACCTTCCTATGAGTCCTGCATGTACAGTTTATATAACATCCTGTCAAGCAGTCCAGGCCCGAACAGTTTCTTGCCCAAATGGCCATTTTGTGCCAAGAAGAAGATAAACTCCATATGGAGTGTCTTCGATGCCCATCTTCCTCGTTGAAGTAAATCGGTACTGCCAGGAGCAGACATGTCTCACTGTCCAGAAAGTTCTGTTTTTAAAACATTTTAAGTGCCATATTCTGTAGGTCTTTGGAGTCTTTGAAGATTACCTACCTAATTGAAATATATCTGTATATGCCTAGAAAACTTAACTAACATGACTATAAGTGTGATTATCATAGATGACTATTAATCTGTATTTCTTAATTATACATTACAATTTAAAATGAGCTGTACAATCATAATACCTTAAACAAGAGTAGAAATATACATACAGTATAACAAAATTAATTTTAAATTTGTAATAAACTAAAATCTATAGCAATGTAAAACATTTTACACAAGTTGTTGCTTTTTAAAAGTAGATTCAATAATCTACTCTTTCATCCTATCATATCTATATCCTATCCCCCTTTTTTCTTTAGAAAGATAGTGACTTCACCACAATGGGGAGCATGAAGTGTGCAGGCAGACATGGTACTAGAGAGGTAGTTTAGACTCCTATATATTGCAGATAACAGGAAGGGAACTCCATGTCATACTAAATGAAGCTGGAGCAAAAGAGACCTCAAAGCCTGCCTTCACAGTGACACACTTCCACCAACAAGGCCACACCTACTTCAACAAAGCCACACCTTCTAAGAATGCCACTTCCTTTGGGGTCCATTTTCTTTCAAATCACCACAAAGTCCAAAGACAGTAGCAACAATCACCATCATTATCAGGTTGTATCAATTTCACATCAAGTTCACAATGTTCCTCAAAATGGGGAAGAACTAAACTATAGTCATGAAAGAGTATGGGTGCCCAGTAGATGGGATTTCCTCGAGTATTCTGAAGCCTGCTTGGTAAGGAGTGAGTAAGAGTGCTCGGTGCTTATTCTTGCATTTCTGACCTCCTGGGTTGTATTCTTTATTCTGTTTCTACATCCAATGCCCTTGCCTTCTATCCTTTCACCTCTTTACAGTCTTACCCAGCCCCAGCTCAGCTTTATCTCTCCATTTGTCTTTATTCAAGAATTTCAACCATTTTCCAAATATAATCCTTCTAACCACATTGACAAGGAGCTCCCCAGATAAATACCTCCTTTTGATCCTACCAAGTTGTGAATACTCAGCAAGGCACAACCAAATTGGGTTCAGGGACTCCCATGGGCTCCAATCTAAGAACACCAACAGGGGACACCACCCTCTGAGGAAACAGAAGAGAACTGGGTGTCACAGTATCACTCCTTTGACTTGAAACTGAATGGAATGCTTCTAGAACTACTTGGAAACAAACCTAGAGAGTGTGAGGCCAGAGGAGGCAATACCTATAGGGTGGTGGATTCTTCTTCTAGAGACAGGAAGCACAGGCTGAACATACTGTTTAGATGATGTCTACTGGTCAAAGAGGGGCAGAAAGAGCTAGAGAGGTCATTTTCTGCCCTCACTAACCATGTGGTTTGAAGCAAATTGCTCCATATTCCCTATTCATTCTTTGCATTCCCAACAGGAGGGCCATGCTGCCCACTTCAGAAAGTTGTGACAGATTGAAGTGAGGGAATAGAGAGCTCTGATACTCACACAGCATCCTCTCTCTCTATCTTTGTTAAGACTCTAGAAATTTTCTTTCTCTCTGCAGAACTGTGGTGAAGAAATCATCACCATTAGCTGAGACATGGTGTCATTTAAATTATATGTTGTTTCTGTCTACATTGTATGAATCTTGACATAGTGGCAGGAAAATCCTAAGCCAGCTTAGAATCCTTTCAAAGGAACAAAACCATGGACTTCATTGAAACTACAGAGAATAATTTAGTTTACAAGTATTAATAATATTACTATATTATTATAGATGGTGCATGTCTGTAATCCCAGCACTTGAGAAGTAGAAGAAGGAAGAAGATCAAGAGTTTAAGGTCATCCTGAGCTCAAGACTAGCTTAGGCCATCTGAGATCTTGTCTCAAAAATAACCCTCATGTATACATAGAGATGTGTGTGTGTGTGTGTGTGTGTGTGTGTGTGTGTGTATGTGTGTGTGTGTGTGTGTGTGTGTGTGTGTGTGTGTGTGTGTCTACGTCTGTGACTGTGTATTACTATTACAACACATCAAAACTTCAAGCTTGTGCTTACAAATTACTTTTTTTTCCTTTTGGTTTTTCGAGACAGGGTTTCTCTGTGTTGTTTTGGTGCCTTCCTAGATCTATTATTTTACACAAATTATCTCCTGTATAAGAGTTCTGTCAAGTGGGAATGAAAGACCTGTGTTATAAATCTGTCCACTGAGGTTCGGAGATTTTCTGTGAGTCACACTTAATGGATGGTTACTCCAAAACTCAAGCCTATGTCTTCTAACCCCAAACCTACTGCTGACTTTCACATGCCAAGTAATTCCTCTGCTCCTAGAGTCTTACTTGTCGGACAGGAAGCATAAAATATGCAAATGGCCACCTATTGTAGGTAAAAGCAATACATATGTATACATACATGTATGTGAAATGTAGATATCCATGTATATGATATTTTAATTGTTTCGTTGCATGAACAATTTTCTTCAGAGCTTCAAATGTGTGGAGACATTCCAAGAGAAGCTAACAGTTATTGAGGAGTTATGTGACATGTACTATTCACTTAATCCCTACATAGATAGCAAACTCATAAACTAGGTATTATTAGCTAGTCTTAGAGAAAACTGGTCATTACAAAGAAAAAGTAATTTTCCCAGGGTCACATAGCCACTCAGTGGAAGAAAGATTCAGAGAAATGATGTTTGTCACCAAAATTCATGTTTTCAATCACAATGCTGTTTATATCTAATAATAACCATTGTTTCTTTGTACCTTATCCCCTACTCACCCAGAACCAAAACTCCTTTAGTAGGCTCCCTAATATTTAATGATTTTTCATGGAGGTCTCCTACATGTGCCTTCCAAACCAGCCTATCATCAGTTCCCAAGTGCCATCCATTTCTCTATACTTCTCGTATTCCCACTCACACAATTTAGAATTTGTCATACTGCCATGTTGTTGGTTATTTTCTGCTCTCTTCTCTTTTGAAGGACCTGCCACCCAACTCCCAAATAAATTACATACAGAGGCTTACTCTTAATTATAAATGCTCAGCCTTGGCTTGGCTTGTTTCTTGTCAGCTTTTCTTAACTTATCCCATTTACCTTTTGCCTCTGGGCTTTTCCCATTCTATTACTTCTGTAAATCTTAACCTTACTCTATGGCTGGCTCTGTAACTGGGTGGCTGGCCCCTGGAGTCCTCCTCCTTCTTTGGCTACTTCTTTTTTCCTCACTCTTTCTTCTATATATTCTCTCTGCCTGCCAGCCCCGCCTATCTCTCTCTCCTGCCTTGTTATTGGCCATTCAGTTTTTTATTAGACCAGTCAGGTGTTTTAGACAGGCACAGTAACACAGCCGCACAGAGTTAAACAAATGCAACATAAACAAAAGTAACACACTTTAAAATGCTTTTCTACAACACTATCACCCCTGTAATAAGTTCACAAATAAAAAAGTAGAAAGAAAAGTCCTGGGTCCACCACTCCCACCATCTGGGGTTCTTCAATCCTTTCTTTAACTAGAATGTTGGACATCTGAACATTAGTTATAAAGAGATGAAAGAGTTGTGAAATTTTTCATGTGATATCATTATAGCCTTGCCTACTTGGGCTATGTGTAGTACAAAGCCATCAAGTCTAGGACCTGCCACCCAGGAGGAGGAGCCACCTGTCCCTTAACTACAGTGTCCTCTGTTTTACAGATTTGTGTTGTGTTGAGTGAAACAATGGTATGGTATCTACAGCACCTGATACAGTGTCTGGTGCCTCTAGAAGCTAAAACCAATAGCGGATCCTTCTCAACTAATTCCCTGATCTTAGCAAAGGCATAGCTCCTCCCATTATGGGTAACTCACCTCTCTCCAAACTATTGAATGATTACAATATAAAAGAAAGTTCTTTCATAGAATAGTATGAACATTGCATACTTCTTGACCTATCCTGAAACCTTGATAGAAAAAAACAAAACATCTGAAATGATGGGAAAATTCATATTAGAATCCCAACCGGCCATGCTGAGAATCTCCAAAGGCTCTAGTCAACCAGCCAGGACCCATACTGCTTCTTCACCATGGTGGGCGGCAGTGGAGCCTGGTGGATCATAAGGAAGCTGCCTTATGATCCAAGCCTGGGGTGGCAGGGTACACAGATACTACCTCTCAGAAGTTCCTCTTCCCAGTCACCTTGGCAACGCTCCAATTTTAGAGGCAGCACATTCAAACTATAGTACTGAATATGTTGACCTGAACCATGAGAACCCCTAAGGAGCCATAGTCTTCAAAGAAAAGCTTAATGAAAAGGTTTAGATTATTTGCAACTGTGTTACACATATATAGGCAAAGGAGATTGAAAGTCGATTTTGAAGTTTACAGGAGCTTTCATTGATAAACCACATAGTGTCTTTCAGATCAGACTTTAAATCACAGGTCTGGTTAAGAGAATTTAGAATTAAACAATAGAATGGACAGTAAAAAGTGTGGAAAGTAATTCCATTTGGACATAGGCATGCCTCCCTCCCACGGCCCCCCAACACAATCTGTCACTTGTAGACAGTTCTCCACCAGTCTGTTTGTTTTTGTGACTCTGATCAGAGTCCAGTTCTCCAGCAAACACAGTCCTCTGGCCCCCAACTCGTCAGAGACTCCCCCTGGGTGCTAAAGGTGTGTTATTTCCTTCCACAGGCTGTTGAGTCATGTCTGCCTGCAGCTGCTGAGGCACTGAGGTCCAAAGCCCTGGCAAGGACCAGCCCTGCTCCCTTTGAGGAAATGGCCGAGCAGCCTCAGCAACAGCAGATGAAAACTTCCTTCCTCTTCATCCAGCTGCAGCCCCCCCCTACCCGAGCTACCCTAACTCTCCCCGCCCCTTCTCCAGTCACCGCAGCCTTAACAGCAGCCCCAGGGGGCCTGGAGGAGGGACACATTTTCCCAAGTCCCAGGACAGGCTTCTTGGCGTGCTGGGACCTCAAATGTGCACAGGATTTAGCTCCTTCTCCTTTGAGCCTGCTGCCCGCCGCCGAAAGCCTTAGAACACAGAGACCAGCTGTTTTCAATTGCTGCTCACTGAAGGAAAAGAAGGAAGACACAGAAAGACTCCAGAATCTGGATGTAAGGAGGGGTGGTGTTTGTGGAGCCCCACATAGTAAGCGTTGCCTGGCCCCTGCCTCTGGGAAACTTGGCCAACCACAACCACTGCCATGCAGGCTTGCTAGCCCAGCTCCTACAATGAAAGATGGAAGCAGCAGTCCTTCCTTAGGCTGGAAGCCCTGGCCAGTCACTTCTGCCCATGAGGACCTGTGGGGTATGGATGCACAAGCCAGGAATGTCATCGACGTCTCAGTCCCACAAAGTACCCTGTCCTATGGTGCTGACAGGAGCAAATGGGCAATCCAGAGGAGAGGGGCCGCTACCCAAGAGGTACTTGCACAGAGTTATGGAGAAGAACCAGGTACCACAGTCCTGGCAACAAGGGCTCAACTCCTCAGGTACTGCCCAGCCATTCAGATCAGCCAGAGCTGCCTGGCCCCACCTGCTGCTGCGCCTCTCAAGGTAAGGAGCTGAATATACTGCCACCCCCTAGACTCCAGCCATTGCACAGCAGAGCGGATGGAGACAGGGCACAGATGTGCAAGTGTGGACCCTGGGTCCCCCTCTCCTGTAGGTCGCCCATACCTCAGCAGCAGAGGTGCCCACCAGTTGCAGTGTTTCTTGGGCTCTTTCCCATACTCTGTTACCTTCCCGCCACCAATAACATCCTGTCCTAAAGGAGATTCTCAAGATTCTGAGAAATTGAGGCTTGTAGTTCCAGTTTCAGAAAAGAGAATTAGAGTGTGGTTAAGCCAAAAATCCTCTCCCTCTTTTAAAAAAATGAGAATAAAAATGAAATCTCTTCTCAAGGGTAGCGTTGAGGAAACTAGGAAGCTGGGAGGGCTTGAATGGGAGTCGGCGTTTTTCCAGAGCCTAAGTACAGCCTTGGAACATGTGGTCTCCTTGATCACACGACTTTCAGAGTCCACATTTACCTGCCATCTGTCCTGGGCACCCCGTGGATGAGCAGTCCTGGACACGAGCCTCTATCAGGAAGGGGAGGCGGCCCTGTGTAGTATCCAGAGTTCCTTTGGGCTGTTCCGGACCCTTCTTCTGACCACAGCCATGCTGCGATGTATTAGCACCCTGTTCTCTGCACCTCCGGACCACCCTTCTCAAGATGCCAGCTCCTGAGGTCCACCCTCTCCGCCCAGTTCAGGTGCACCACTCTCAAGATGGGTGAACAAAATTTAAAATAGCCTTTTTTTTTTTTCATTTTCCCTTTTCTGGTAGCATGGGTATGTTGTTATAATGTAACAATAAGGGTTGGGTAAAACTGGGTCTATATGTAAGGGTTAATAGAAAGAGCTAGAAGAAAGGTGTGATGTATTTAGAAGGAACTGTCAGAAAAGCTGCAGGAGAACGAGATGAAATCCACAGAAGCCTCTGGGGGCTTGGGGGGTGATCTGCTTCATCTGATCCTGTGCCTGTCTCCTGTGTACTTCCACACGCCGCCTCCCCTTCTCTTTGCTCCCTTGAACAGAGTGCTTCCAGAGCCACAGTTAAGGATGAGTCCAAGTTCTCTCTGGAGTGAAGCAATGTGAGCACACTTCCTTAAGAAATAGTTCACATTCCATCGAGTTCTTGTATCTCTCTTCCTGCAGGGACTTAGGAGGCATGACGTTTGTGCATCTGAGCCCAAGTGTTTGGATGTAGGTCACACAGTAGTTATCTATGGACTTCGATACTGTTCATCTCTGGCCGTCTTCCCCCTGGTCTTTGGAACATAGGCTCAAGCTTCAGACCCGTGGCCGTTTCTCTGGGAGAAGTGCTTTGAGAGTTGGCCCAAGAATGCAGATCTCAGCACCAGATACTTTATTTTAGCTTCCTAAGTGAATGCCCCCCCCCCCACTGTCGTGCTGAAACTAAAGGTTATGGAATTCCTAGGGGAAAATGGATGTCCCAAATGTAAGTCCTAATTGTAAACAAGCCACCAGAACTGAGTTCCGGTTCCCTCATCTCGAAAACAACAGTATCCCTTGCTTGGCAGTTTCTGTACATAGTCATTTGTGTTCTCAGGTACTAGTTGAAAGTGATTCTCAGTACCTATGTGTTTTCTTTTCAAATCTTGTGGCCCTGAGGATTGAACCAAGGTTTTTGACATGCTGGACAAGCACAGTGTCACTGAGTTACGCCCCTAGCAGTATACCTGTCTTGGGGGTGGGGTGGGGGGAATCAAGACCAATGTGACATTAAGGAGGACCAGGGAAGCCACGGGGTCTGAGGTGCCACAGAGGGCTCCCAGAATCTAGTCAGAGAATATGGCTTCAGAAGCTTACCCTTAGCCATGCTGTCCAGAGGTAATTCCTCTGCCATAGGGAGACAGGAATTGAGAAATCCATTCCCTTGGATCTACAAATCTTTTGAATGCTTTGCAAGTGTCAGGTCAGGTGACCTGGCCTCCTGCTATGGTTTTTTGTTTGTTTGTTTGTTTGGGTTTTGGGTTTTTTGTTGTTTTGAGAAAAATCAGCAGAGAGTTTTTTCCTTCTGTTCATTCTGGGTAGCTTGAAGCATCCCTGTACACCCCCAATTTGAAAGATTCTGATAATTACCCAGCATTTTCATGTTTGGGAATTTATCTATAAGAACATAAAAAGACTGAATAAAACATTTTCTCATTCAATCAACTATGAAGGGCAAGACCCTTGATGACTCAGTGGGCTCTTATAATTGATGTATTAAAGGAAAGTACTATATTCATATTCATATTTCAAGTGAAATGGTTAAATGGTGATTAGATTTAGTAAAGTCTGCTCACTCCTATGTGCATGGTGTAGAGTTGAGGTCCTTGTGTCAACTTTCTCAGAAAAAAAAAATTAAATGTCAAGAATAAACCTTATTTGCAGTAGTACAAATGATCAAATACATTTCCTTGGTGTTTAAGCCCTCAGGCTCTGGAGTGTAAGTCACGGGCTTATATTCTCTGTAAAGATGCAAGGAGGAGGTGAGGATGTAAGTAGGATACAAGGAGGAGGTAAGGATGTAAGTAAGGATGCAAGGAGGATGTAAGGATGTAAGTAGGATACAAGGAGGAGGTAAGGATGTAAGTAAGGATACAAGGAGAAGGTAAGGATGTAAGTAGGCTACAAGGAGGAGGTAAGGATGTAAGTAGGATACAAGGAGGAGGTAAGGATGTAAGTAGGATACGAGGAGGAGGTAAGGATGTAAGTAGGCTACAAGGAGAATGGAACGGTGTAAGAAGGATGTAAGGATATAAGAGGTAAGTAACTATGCAAGGAGTGAGTGCAGAGAATCAAAGCTCCTGGTGCTCCATTTGCAGGATGACTAGCATTAGTAAAAAGAACTTGGCTCTAGTCCTCTCACTCACTCTGTGCCCTAGAGAGCTCACGAGTACTATTTCCCCTTCCTTGAGGAAGTATGTGGCATCATTCCCCAATCCCGGATGAGAGAAGATGTTTAAAGACAGTCAGAAACTTGCTGGGACTCACACCTAGGACCTGGTACCTTAGGACTGACTGTCAAATCACCTACCCTGGGCCCAGGGCTTCCTCAGCCTTCTTTCTTGACATCTACAGCTGGGGAGACTCTCTTGGAAGGTAACCTGGAGCCTCTGGTTGACACTATACTGATTTCCATGATGGGGAGAGTCAGAGCTGACGAAGCCTATGCCACTCAGCACCACCAGCTTTCTGAGTCGGAGGAGGTGGGGCCACGACTCATGGTGACACACACCCTCAGAGGTCCTTCACATGCCCATGCCTAGCCTGCCAGGGTAAATTAGAAAAGTTCTGGGCCAGAGCCTGCCCTCACCTTGCCTCCTACTCCATGTTATGCTGCCCCTTTGTGGGAGCAAAAGGAACTGTCCACATTACACCCAAGTTGGGGGGCTAAAGACATCAAAAGAAGGGTAACAGACATGATTCCAAAGAGGGCGTGGGGAAACCAACAACTCAATAATAGTTTCTGAAATTTACAGATATAAAAAAGTAAGTCTTCATGCCTTACATGCTGTATACCTTAAATAGCAGTGACTATATGTAAGTATACTAAAAAGTTAGTAGTAAATTTATTTCAAATTTCTGTCCCCAAAATACCATTTACAAACCCCACAAAATGTTCATAGTTCAAATTTCTAAGAAACCCGAACAGTGTTTTTGTTTTTGTCTTTCTTCCCTTCTTGTCTCATGGTAGGAACTCCATTCCAGTTAGCTTTCTGAGTTTTCCTCACCAGCTTTTAGGAGTGTTTATGACTTAGGAAATGTCACATGGATGAGAAAAACAGACATGGGCACAGTGGAGGTTTAACCAGCACATTCCAACAACAGAAACAGCAGGACAGAGGATTTTCTGACAGTCAGACCCTGTCCTGGGAGAATACACCAAATGGTTTTAACGCTCTGTTTTGTACCATTATTCCTTGAAATGAAACCAATGTTTCAACTATAAATCTTCAAAGCACATTAGATTTTGGGTAGAAAGTTTTGGTTTAGGGAAAAGGTCATCTGTCCTGGGATCCAAGAGAGAAGGAGGAGGAGGAGGAGGAGGAGGAGGAGGAGGAGGAGGAAGAAGAGGAGGAGGAGGAGGAGGAAGAGGAGGAGGAGGAGGAGGAAGAGGAGGAGGAGGAGAAGAAAAACTAAAATTTAAAAGCTCTGATTCTGCCAATAAACTGGCCCGAGGCCTCTGAAGTTTCCTTGAGCAAGGCTAGCTAATCTCCTGTGCTCCCTTCGGGCTTCTCAGTGCTGTGGTAACTGTGAATCCATGAATCTGGAAAGGGGTGAAAGTGTTTTATGAGATAAAGGACCAACACAATTTCACTTCATCTGTTGTACTCACATGTCTCTAAAGATGCATTCATTGCTTGTCGCTTGCCTCCATTGTGAAAAGTTCCCTACAAAGGGGGCATGCCTTTCTTGGGGGACAGTGAAGCTTCAGTGTGGAACTGAGAGTTCAACGTCTGTCACCAGTTCCCGTCACAGAATGTTAGCATCTGTGTTGCCAGTGTCAGATTTTACATAGATACTTCTTTTTCTGACCAGATCCTGGCTTGAATGAAATTCCCTTTGAAGACCAACCCTGGGCCTTGGACTATTTAACCCGCCAGGAAACTGTCACTTCCCTTCTCTGGGAAGTATTCCTTCCTTCCTCAGGCTTTTTCCACTTTTCTGGCCTGTCAGAAGTTTAGAAGCTATTCTACTCCTGACATGGTATCCTAGATAACTCTGTCTCTATTTTAATCTACCTTGGTGATTAATGCTGAATTTTAAGAAGGAATTTGAACAAAGAGAAAGCATGCACAAGTGCTCGTATAGAAATTTTAACAGTGATAGAGCTGAATGTGCAATGGAGCATCCTCTTTAGAAGATTCTGATGTTTTGAAGACAGTGTTGATTGGATTGCAAGGTTTATTTTTAGTCCATTTCATGCTACATTGGTTTGGACAAAGATGTCTTGATTTATTACTAGAATCAATAACGGTTGAGATAGTAGAATGGGTTTCCATTTTCTCTCATCTCGTAATTTGCCTTGGTATCTCCATGACAACACCTCTCTTCCTCCCTTCCTTTGACATTCACACAAAGTCCTGTGGATGGTTGTACAGATGCTACCGTCTGTTGAGTAATTACACAAACCTCTGTGTTTCAGTCCACCTTCAGGAAGAAAGGGGGAAAATACATGGACTACTTTATAGCTAGGGGTCCCTATGGAAAAAAGTGAACAGACTGGGAGCTGAGGCCTGGGGGTTCTGGCTTTCTTTCTGATTCAAGGTAGTAAAGGGAAGGCAAATGTCTTCATTCTGAGTCTGAATTTCATGTTTGTTATGTAGAAAGAGTAAGCTCTCTGGTCTGGTTCCTTCCCTTCCAACTCCACAGATCTAGGACCAATCTTGTCAATCCACTTGGGCCTGTGTTGATAAAGTGGCAGCTAGAGCTGTATAGCTTTTGGTGTCATGTCTCCAAAACCCATATACTGAGAATCCACTCTGTGTTAGAAACTTCCTTTATTTGTACAGTTAGATGTCTCCCCCGTCTATAGTGGGAATAGAAAGCAGATATGAGCAGCTAGTTCAATAAATGTCCCCCAATCCCTTTCAGAGTATTACGAAATGATAATACAACTTGTACAAATGTATTGTCTGAGCCTCTCAGATTTTAGGCCTCCAGGAAGGTTATTTTAAAAGCACATCCTTGAATTAAGTAATATGTCAGTTTCAGCAAAGAATGCACACACTTGTAATCCCAGCAGTCAAAAGGCTGAGGCTGGAAGGGTGCTGCAATTTCAAGGCCAGCCTGGGTTCCATAACAATAGCATCAAGAAAACAAAAAGTGTTAGCTTCAAGTCATTGCCTGTTAGGCACTAATTATTGAAAAAGAAAAAAAAGAAAGAAAGAAAAAAGGAAGGACATGACTGCTCCTAAGCATGGTAGAGAAGGAGGTTTATTGTAGATAACAGGGAGAGCATGGCCTGAGGCAGGGATATCTGGAAGAATCCAGAGTGGCCCTGAGCAGGGCTCTGCAAAGAGAGGCCAGAGGGGAGAGAAGAGAGCCAGGAGAGTAAAGGGTAGTCAAAAAGGGCCAGATAACCAAACAGCTGGATTATATAAGGAAGGGCAGCTGAGGGAAAGGGAGCCCAGCCCCTGAGCTGGAGAAACTTCAAGTATGTTACATGGTAAGCCTGCCAGACCCTGTAACAGGTAGGGACTGAGGAATGCTGGGAGAACCAGGCAGCCAGGTCTGCTGTGATGTGTTAAATAGGCACCTTGGTTAGCCCTGCTTTGACACCTAACAATTATGATGTGGTAATTTTTCTCCTTTAAAGGTGTGTGTGTGTGTGTGTGTGTGTGTGTGTGTGTGTGTGTGTAAATACAGGATACTACAAGATTTGTTTATACATGGTACTTATGAAAGAGTTGAACATGAACAGCTGGCAGATTACTGTCACTGATTCTGCATACGGTCTCTTCCACTTTTCATCAGTTCACTGGGACACCTGACCCACGGTTTCCAAAGCCGGAACAAAGAACAAAGTGAAGGAAAACTGCGTCCCTTGTGTGGATTTACACCAACTCCTTACACTGACCCATGTCAGTGAAAACCGACCATCCTGCAGTGAGGGGAGGATGGTTATGGGGCTAGCTGCTGGAGAGCCTGGAGTTCAGAACAGTCACTCACCCGCATGTTAAGGTCATTGGCAGCTCCAGCTCCTTTTTGTCTGTCCTTTGTGTGTGTATTTCCTGTGATTTTATTTATTTATTTACTTGACATTTAACTTTCAGTTTTCAGGATGTATAGCTTGCATTAATCTTTCGATTGTCTAGGTCCAGCAGATTATGAGATAACAGTCCCAAAGCGTTCTATTGAAGTCCTTACCATTTTTTATCATTTAGAAATGCCTTTTTGGCTGAGAGAGACTTGGGTATTCTTCAGTGAGTCCTCCACTTAATTGTATGGTGCAGTGACCTTTGACAAACCAGCCCATTTGTCTCATGTCACAGGCAGAAAGGTCTTAGGAGAATTCAGTTATATATATTTAATCTTTTGCCATGAAGATCCGGTGCCCCAAACAGTGGCACAAATTACAAGTAATAAATAAAAGTAACAGTGAAAGATAAGTAGTAACAAATTGCAATGTGTAGGAAAAGTAATAAAAGTCAAGATCAAGGAAAGGTCAGGGTGGGATTAGGGAGAAAATCACATGCCATAAAAAGCAACAGGGCTAAGGTATGTAAAACCAGACATTGAGCTTTCCCTCTGCTCTAGCTAAGGGATGCATGCTCAGCATTGTAGCTCTTACTGTGAGAGAGAAAGGGGGAAGAAAGGAATAGAGGGATTTTTAACATGTTATTTAAAATTAAATCTACTAGAAATAAAAATTGGCTTGCCCTTGAAAGGGCTGGTGAGCTGGCTCAGTTATACTGGCACTTGCTTGTAAGCCTGATGGACTGTGTACGATTCCCAGGACCTATGTGGTGGGAGAAGAAACCAACTCCTGAAAAATGTCCCCTGGCCACCTCCATACATGTGCTGTGAGCACACACATCACATATGACACACATACACACATACATAACACACAACACACATACACACCACACACACCACATACAATACACATACACACCCCACATACCACACACACAAACACACACCCCACAAATGACCCATACACATACATAATACACGCACCATACATACCACACACACACAAACATACACACCACATACTATACATACACCACATACCACACACACACCACGTATGACACACACACACCATATATACATACCACATACACATACACATACACCACATACCACACACACATACACTACATACATATACACATCACACATACCCATATAAATGTAAAATGAATAATGAAATAAAAATTATTTTGGATAAAAATATTCTTTTTAAATCTTTTTTTCCGTTTTATTAAAAGTAGATTCACTTTTCATATAATATATGCTGATTACAGTTTCCTCTCCCTCTATACCTGCTCTCCCATCTAGATCCACTCCCTTTCTGTCTTTCACTAGAAAAGACCAGGTTCTGAGCCAGGCTTAGTGGTACATGCCTTTAATCCCAGGATTTGGGAGGCAGAGGCAGGTAGATCTCTGTAAGTTCGAGGCCAGACTGGTCTACATGGTGAGTTCCAGGAAGAAGAGGAGGAGGAGGAGGAGGAGGAGGAGGAGGAGGATTTTAAGAGGTAACAACAAAACATAACAAAATAAAATATAATAATCTAAAACAAAACCATCACATCAAACAAAGTTGGACAAGACAAATTAACAAAAGGAAAAGAACCCCAAGAGAATGTACAAGAGTCAGAGGCCCACTTGTTCACATGGGAATCCCATAAACATACTAAACTGAAAGATTTTATATATGAGGCAGGCAGTGGTGGTGCATGCCTTTAATCCCAACACTTGGGAGGCACAGCCAGGCAGATCTCTACAAGTTTGAGGTCAGCCTGGGCTACAGAGTGAGATCCAGGAAAGGCGCAAAGCTACACAGAGAAACCCTGTCTCGAAAAACCAAAACAAAAAAAAAAAAAGATTTTATATATATATATATATATGCAGTGGACTTGGTGGACACCTGTATTGGCTCTTTGCTGCTTTGGTCTCTGTGAGCTCATAACATGCTTTGCTCAGTTGATTTAGAGATCCTTGTTCTCGTGGTGTCCCCTGTGGCTCTTACACTCTTTCCACCTCTTCTTCCGTGGGGTTCCTTGAGTTCTAAGGGGAGGGATGTGATGGAGGTATGTGTCCCATTTAGAGGTATGTGTCCCAAGGACTCTCTCTGCATAATCTCTAGCCATGAGCATCAGCATCTGTTCCCATCTGCTGCAGGAGGAAACTTCTCTGATGATGGCTGAACAAGTCACTGATTTATGAGTGTAGCAGAATGTCATTAGGAGTCATTTTATTACTTTCTCAATGAAAAATCTCCAACTTCCTTGTATATTTACATGACATAACTTGATACAACAGCTAGTCAATATAATGGCAGGTGTTTCTTGCTGATAGCTCTACACCTGAAGGATTATTTGCATCCATTCATAATGATACCCCAAGCCACCCAACCATCTCTCTCCCTCCCCTCCCCCTCCCCCCCCCAGAGGTCTTTTTGCTTTTTTTTAGTACTAACTTTTCTCCATATGGACCATCTCTTCTTTCTGTTATTAGTATGTCTGCCACTAATGTACTTTTAAAAAACCTACTATAGCCTAGGAATCTAAACAACAGATTGGTTTAAATGATAAAGAAAATGTGTTGATTATGTAAAGAGGCAGTGAAAGACTGTGTGAGGGGTTGACTGACATACCTCACTAAGGACCTCATGGATTGGTGCCTTGTGTTTTCTTTATTTTTACATGCTTTTGTGTGTGCATGTGCATGCACTTATTCATGTGTATGAGTGCAAGTGAGTGCCATAGCACAAGTGTGGAGGTCAAAGGACATCTTCTGGTGTCCATCTCCCCTTCCGCCTTGTTTGAGGCAGGGCCTCTCTTGTTTGCTACATATGCCAGGCCAGCTGGCCACAAACTTCTGGGCAGTCTCCTGCCTCTACCTTCTCTCTCATAGCAGGGGTGCTGACATTACAAACCCTTGTAGCCACGTCCAGTTTTATGTGGTTCTGAGGATTTAAGATCATGTCCTCATCTTAGCATGGAAAGCATTTTACCCACTGAATCATCTCCCCAGGCATCCTCATGAATCTTCATGTCAACTTTTTCATATGACTTTATTCGGTTAGAGATGATCCTTTTGCTTTGGGGGACTATGAGTCTCAGTGAATAAAATCACTACACAAAATGCTACAGTGTGTGCCTGGATTTCTAGGCAGATTGTGTGTCCTTTAGAAGTTCATATAGTAAAGGCCTGGTCTCTCCAGCTTGGTGCTACCTACTGGGAGGCCATGGGGGGAGGGGGGAAGCTGGGGACAAGTGGGAGGTCCTCAGGTCACTAGAAGGAGTGAGTGAAATCTCAGCCCTTTCATTTTCCTCTGTAAGCTACTTTATATATTAAGTTAATTAAAGATTTCTGTTAGGACTCATGGTAGAGCCCAGTTGGAGAAGTTGAATCCCTAGAACCAACGTTTAGAAAGCCAGGTCTGGTGTTACACAGTTAGAATTTCAGCATCAGGGAAACAGAGACAGATCTCCAGGCCAACAAATGAACCTGTTTTTTGTTTTGTTCTCTCTCTCTCTCTCTCTCTCTCTCTCTCTCTCTCTCTCTCTCTCTCTCTCTCTCTCTCTCTCTCTCTCTTAGAGCTGAGAACTGAACCCAGGGCCTTGCGTTAAATCCCCAACCCTTGTTTTGTTTTTTAAAGTGAACCACTCCTGAAGAATGACATCTGAAATTGACCTCTGGCTTCCTCATGTGTGTGCGCACACACACACACACACACACACACACACACACACACACACAGAGTGTGTATATGCCCATGTGTATGTGCGTGCGTGTGTGTGTGTGTGTGTGTGTGTGTGTGTGTGTGTGTGTTTAGATTTCTTTAAATCTACCATAAAGTGGAATAACTCTGCAAGCTATCTCTGGACTCATAAATCAAGTACATTGATGTTTTTGCAAACATTTTTCTCATGGTTTAGGCTTATGTTTAAGGAGTTCTTGAATGGGCCTATGGCCAGGAAGTTACAGTAATATTTCTCTTTGGCTGAGCTTCTTGACCTAGTTTTCTAAATCTAGTTTGTGAATAATCTTTGGGAAAAATGTGTCCTCAACAACTGGATCTGTTCTAGAGAATCAGCTTCACTCTTTAAACAACATGCAAAGTGAATGTATTAGATATATTCAAGTGAAGTAAGTCTTTCCCACTTTCTGTGATGTTTTAGAAAGCTAACGGAAGATTCTCACCCTTCTTATCAATTAGTGAATTTATTTGGGTCCTGCTAGGGGTCGAACCCAGGGATTTATGCATGCTGGGCAAGCACTCCACTCCCTCCTTTTTGTTTCTGAGGCAAGGTTTCAGTAATTTCTACAGGCTGGCCTCAAACCCACTCTGCAGCCCAGGCAGGCTTGGGACTTGCTTTTCTCCTGCATCCACTTCCCAAGTTCTTGAGATCCCTAGACCTGGCTACGGTTACCTTTCCTACATTCAATCTTTTTCAGTCCATGAGCTCTTTCCTGTGGTCGCTACAGCCATCCTCCCACCATCTCTCATCCTGTTGTGTGGACTGCTGATGGCAGTCTGCCTTTCGTACATGCCTGTTAGGGGAATTCTGTTTATGTTGTTTATGTTGTGGTCCGATGTCCAATTGAATAGAGTGCTTGGTTTGAGAGGCAGAGATCACATGCAGTTGACTGGAATGGATCATAGAGTCATTGGCGGACTCCAGAGGAGAAAGAAGGCCCTCAAGAGTCGAGATGGGGCCAGAAGGTTGCGAGGGCCTTTGCGAATGGGGAGGCAAGCTGTGGTTTGTTTTGCGGTCGCTTGTGATCGTCTCAGGTTTATTTCTTTGATATTAGTCCATGAGTTTTATTTTTAATAAACATTAAAAGAAATAGCAAGACTAACAGTGATTTGCATAGAGCCTCAGACTATGTGAAAAATGATACACAAATTAAATTAGAAGTTGTATATTAAAATGAATATAGAATAATATAATTATGTAGTTACTTTATATATTATTGAATTGACTTGTTAAGTGTTTGCATTCATCACAAAGCAGCAGAGACAGAAGACGCCTTCCCTGGTCTCTTTAACTTTAATGCTTAGGGCAGGTGAACATACATGCAAAGGATATTTTAAGACATGGACAAATTGAAACATCAGGACAGAGATCCTGATGAGTGGGGGCAGACACAGATGTGGTGGTTGAACAGAAGAACTCTATGTCACTGCTTGTACATTCTAGTTTGAGAGGAAAACCCACCCTTTTTATTTCATTTAGCCCAGGGAGTACTTTCTGTGGAGATGGACTTGAGGGTGAGTAAATAGAGGAAAAGCTGGGTGAACTGAAAGAGTGGAAGAACATTTGAGTTGGGGGCTTCTCTCAAGTCCATGCATGGATTTCATAATCCATTATAAAGTGATGGGACTACATGAATGTAGAAAAATTCATTTTCTAGTCTAGAACTTAAATTTTATTGCTCGAAAATGTATCTTTTTATCCAGAGTTATGAAAAATTACAATTAATAAACCACATATATGTGCAACAATAAAATGTCATGAAAAGAAGTACATATTTTAACATTAATAAATGATATCATTTATCTTCAAGATGACTCAGTGGTTAAGAGTACTGGCTGTTCTTCCAGGAGATCAGGATTTGATTCTCAGCACCCACATGGTGGGTCGCCGCCATCTGTAACTCTAGTTCCAAGAGATTCAATACCTTCTCTGGCTTCCACAGGCATCCAAGTGGCACAGGCATATGTGTGACAACTCTAACAGTATGCCAGTTCACAATGGTACTAACTGAAGATTTGCTTTTCTGCTTCCTCCACTCTGAGGGGAGATGATGGTTAAGACCTTTATACCTGTCTTCATCATGAATGCACAACAAAGAATTCATGAAGTTAATTCCCTCCTTTTACACTCATGCTTGGCCTTCACCACATATCAAACTGATTTTTCTCTTATGAAAAAAATTAGGCCCTCAGTAAGAAAAATCAAAATAAGTTATTCATGAACAATGAATACAGAAGATATAAAAATCTATCAGCTCACAGAAAGAGCCTTTTGATTATTTTAATAACGTTCTATTTAAATAAGGTTCCTATACTCTCACACACTCTGAGGGTTTGTAGACCACGAAAGTTAGATAAATGGTCTGGAGATATTTATGGCACCAGCATTCGGGTGTTCTTACCTTCCCTGTTACATCAATCCATGGTCAGCCTAGCATAATATGGGAGGGTGTAGAGTCTGCAGACAGGTTCTTGCTCTGGCTCTTCTAGCTGAGGAGTCATGGGCAAGTCAGTTGATCCTTCTGAACCTTTCTTTCCTCCTCTGTAAAATGAAGGTCATAGGAGCAGAGGACCCCTAGCTGCTAGGATATCAGCATCTGTATGGGTTATAACCTGTAAAGGCCTGGGCGTCGATCTGGCACAGAGAATGCAGACTTCAGGAAGCCTTTGTTTGCTAGTCTTCCACCCACTCTAATTATGACTGAGCGCCTTCCCATCCTGACTTTTTCTCTCCTGTGGCTGTGTATCCCCACCTGGCTGGGTTTGAGAGTTTATAAAAACAGAATCTGGGTTCCTTCTCCTCTCTGTAAGTCTGAACAGATATTATTTTAATATTTACCACCCCATTATGATATGTAAATGACAAAGTTAGAGATTATATTTTGTTTATTCTTAAATTATGTCTCATATGAACAATGTCTCAATTCTTCACGAATTTGGTATTTGTTATAATTCAGAGCTAAAAGGATCTTGAGAACAGCACTGAGGCTTACAATTAATCAGAAAAACAAATGAACTCTCTATAGTTTAAAAAGATGGTGCCATATGCGTCAAAGTCCTTTGATGAGGTTCAGAAATGGAAGGCAGAAATACTAAGGTCTTGGCAGACAGCACCGATCAGTTCTAGATGTGCCTGTTCTTGCTGAATGTGCACCATGCCCCTGCCCACAGCCCATCATGGGCACTGCAAGCAGCCTCAAGAGTTCACCCTGCCCACAGCCCACCATGGGCACTGTAAGCAGCCTCCAGAGTCCACTCTGCTTATAGCCCACCGTGGTCACCCTGAGCAGCCTCTGGACTTTACCTGATGCTCTTTTTACCCTTTCCAGTCTCCAGCAATGTATTTCAAACTATAAGGGGTCTCCTGGATTCACCTTGGCTTGGTTAGTTGTGAGTTCCAATGGCAAAGACTCAGTCAGAGGGCTGATAGCCAATGAGAACTGGAAATGGGAGTGACAAGACAGTCTATTGAGATGGGGAGAAAATGGCAGCACTTCTGTTCACAATCATATGCCTCATCTCTCCGATTTTACTTTTGTCTATAAAATGTTCGTGAAAGGGCCAGGGTGCTGATCAGTGGTAAAATGGGTACTCAGCATGTACAAGGCAATAGCTTCAATCCCTAGCACATAGAAAAGTCTTCATAACAATAAACTGGCATGTGCTTGATGTATTAATATGATGATATTCATATAATAGTTGTGTGTAAGTGTAAAGTCTTCTGTTCTTGTCTTCGTCTGTTTTTGTTTTTTGGGTTTTTTTTTTTTTGTTGTTGTTGTTGTTTTGTTTTTTGATACAAGGCCTCTATTATGCAGCTCTGGCTGTCCTGGAACTCACTCTGTAGCCCAGGCTGGCCTGGATTTCACAGAGATCCACCTGCCTCTACCTCCCAAGTGCTGGGATTAAAGGCATGCACCACCACACACGGTCTTGTACTGGTCTTCTTGAAGAAAAGAATTCAGTCAAGAGACACAAATGGTTTAGCTGTGGATTTTGAGGATGTTTTTTAATCAAGACTTATGAAGTATGTGGCATATTCATAAGGAAAAGTGGCCCTGTTTCCTTTCTGAAATCATGGAGGATCAGTTTTTCTCTTTATAGAGTATTTCTTTTCACGGGGCCAGTGAAATGATGGCTCCGTGGGTAAAGGCACTCGCTCCCAAATCTGATGGCCTGAGTTTGGTTCCCAGAACCTCCATATGGTGGAAGACAGGCGGTGGTACAAGATGTTCCCTGGCCTCCACATTCTCTCTCTGTGTGTCTCTGTCTCTCTGTCTCTCTGTCTCTCTGTCTCTCTCTGTCTCTCTCTCTCTCTCTCTCTCTCTCTCTCTCTCACACACACACACACACACACACACACACACACACACACACGTAGCATTTTCTTAAAATAGAGTATTTTAATAATCTTATAGAAAATCCTACAAGGGTAATGACATTATAATAATGTCAGTCTTCATTTGTACATGTGTGGCAACCAGGCAAGTGTTCACATTTTACTTTTGACATCACAGGAAGAGCCTAACTGCAGCTTCAAGGATATTTAGCCATCAGGGGACATTCTGATCACCAGAAGACACAGCTGACAAGAAACCACCGTTTCCTTGGTTTTCTCACATCTAAGGACCTGTTGAATCAGGAGGCATGGCTCTCAGGATAAATCTGCACTTTCCTGGCTTATTTCATAGCTATCTGTTTATTGGGTCAGGTCTTGTCCTTTCTCATCGCTGTTCTTTCCTGGTTCTCTGTCTATCTGTTTCCTTTCTTATTTTGTAATGCATGGGAACTATTATTTTGGAATGCTAGACAATGTTCTACTACTGAGCTACATTCCAAGAATATCTATGTATATACTTTAGACATGTGTGCACCAGTGCTTTTGGTAACAGGGTTCAGGGGTACAGAGGCTTATCACACTTAGTACTATCAACATGAAAATTCTTTCCAAGTTTTGCGTCTCCTGAAGCCGTAACAGCTCATCTGCAAAGGAGCTTGAGCACCTAGAACTACAAGTCTATTTCATAATACTCCTAACTATAGGAATCTCTTCAAATCTGGATTCCTTATACTACTGAAAAATGGCTTATTATTGTGAGATATAGAGTTCTCAGATTTAACAAATATAGATATCCATCTTAAGGCTATATTTATACCATAAAATCATTCATTATCTGAAATTCAGATTCAACTAGTGTTCGGTATTTCACAGATAACCTTAGTTTGGAGTCAGTTCTTACAGTAAAGTCTTACTGGCTGAGTGATCCTGGATAAATTTCTATACTTCTAGGGCTGTAGAAATGGTTCAACAGTTACGAAAATTTGGTGCACTTGGCAAAGAACTTGGGTTCAGTACCCAGCATCAACATGGCAGCTTACAACTGTCTGTAACTCCAGTCCTAGGTGATCCGATGTCCTCTTCTGGCCCCTAGATGAAGCAAGCATGTACATGATAGGCATACATATATCCAGGCAAAACAAACACAGAAAATCTTTTATTGTCTAATTACTAACCTCTCCGAGCCTCCATTTCTTACATCTTTTGGTAGCAAATGTAAAGCACTTAGTAAAGTCCTCATAAAATACTAATCTTATTATGATCATGACCTTCATGTACAAATCTTATCTCCTTGATGAGAAGGTGGACTTCTCATCTGCACAGACAAGTATTTAAGGAGTGCATAGTTTGCCCATAAACACAAATTTTGCCCCAGAACGTTTGTAGAATCTGGTTTCCTGGCTACTTTGCCCAGATACTTTTTCTGGTCTCCTATTCCATTTTCTTTCCCCTCCTCCCACTGGAAACATGCTGTCTTGTTCTTAAGTAATCCAGATATGGAAACTGCTTCTCATAGCTTTTATAGGCCAAAGATCCCACAGTGTGCAGAAGATTTATTACTCATATTAATTTGAAGGCTCTCCTGTATAATTCTTTTCAACTACAGATGAGAATGGTTGGCATGTACTAACACCACTCTAAAGATTTAATGATATTTGCATTCAAGCTGTTGAAAGTGGTTATGACACTGGGTGGCTTTTTTCTTCTGTTGAGTTTCCACAGTTGAAAATAGGTTGCCCTATGTAAGTTTGACATTAATTCAGGGTACAGCAACAGTTTCCATCAGAACTATTTGCTGTATGTGAAAGACACTTAAGATTTTTCTATGAAAGTATGAAGCATAACAAGGATTTTAACAAAAGTTGACTAGGAATTTTGGGGAGAACATGCTGGATCACAGTTCTTCCCAGGCCATCCCTTGAGAGAAAGATGAAGTGCCAAGCAGAGAGCAACACCATCCTTGATCACACTCACAGCAAGGGCCACCGTAAACTGCCTGAACACAGGCACAAGTCCAGTGAAATCCCACCTCTACTGGCAAGAGTAAAGGCCAGTATGAGAATCCAAGGCCATCTGGGACTGACCTTATTTTCAACTCCATGACTACTTCATACATCATTGGGTTGGTGGATTGACATTTTGGGTGAATGGAAAGCATTCCTTTCTACATTATTATCAGACAGTGTTTCCCATATGCCTAATTGATGGTGGGGCTTTCCTTCAGCCCCTTGGGTGCTCCATGCTAGCAATCTATAAGGGAAATACCAGCTGTCACCAGGAAAAACAGAGTTCATAGACAGATGTCAGGAATGTTTCTCCAAGCATGCCAGAACATATGTCCAGAGGGTGTAGTCTGATAAGCCCAGGAGTTACTCAATTAGCTTAGAGGGAAAAAATGAGTCACAAGAGACAAAGGATCTGGGTTTCTAGGAACAGCTCTGGCCCATTTCACCTGTTACTGTGAGGTTACTTAGGTTCCTCAGTAACAGATCCCATGAAGACTCTGTGTGAACTCTTGCTGCTCTCTCTGGACATCCTACAGAACACTCTGTGTCTGGACCATCAAATCATGTTCTCCCTTCCTGTTCTAGCTACATATTCACAGGGGATTTCCCATCCTTTCACCAGCTGTTTGAATGATGCCCAGGAGTGTTAGTATTTAGTTTTTGTTTTTGTTTTTTAATTTAACAAACATGTGGTCAGAGTCTAAGGGCTTTGAGGGTGCTCTTTCTGTGAGAGACATTTTTTTAATGCTGTGATTCTTGTTGTGATGATGTCTTGCATGCTCTCAGATTAAGCTCTGGATGAGAAGATAATTTGGGGGTTTCTCACAACTCAAATTCAATGAGCCTGAGCTAGGATAATAGGTATGGAGGCTTCAAGGGCTAAGATGATGATGATGATGATGATGATGATGATGACGACAACGATGATTACAACGATGATCATGTAAAAAATAACCACATTGTCTCTTCTATATTATCTTGTAAAGTCACAGCAAAATATTGTGTCTTTACAGTATTGATAAAAATCTGACCGCTCCTTAAAAGTGATCGAGTATCTATCCAAACGCTTCCTTTATCTTACAGTTGAAATGATAAACTGATTTAACAAACAGGAATTTCCAGGCTCTGTGCTAGACACTGGGATTATGAAGGATCATAGTTTTTTAAAAGACATGTCCTTAAGATCTTTATAAGCTAGCTGAGAAGGTAATAATTTAAATAATTAAAAAAACGAAGAATGTCACAAGGAAAGTCAGTAGTTATGGAAATAAACATGTGGAGGCACCAGGCCTGGTGAACTGCAAGGAAATGCATCCTGGTAGGAGCAGCTAGCCAAGTGAGTAATAGGAGGTAACATTTACTGAGCATTCATTATGAACAGTTGTGGCAGGAATCTTAGGAGGTCTTATTAATAAAATCAAACCCGAGGCCAGTTATTGGGGTGAATGCTGGAAGATCAGAGACACAGAACAAGCCACAGCTTCCTTACCTCGCCACCTGAACTGTGCTGCTCAAAGCCTAAAAGCTTAACTAGCCAATTGCTGAACCAGCCAAATGCTTCTTGTGTCTGGTCTTCATGCCTTATATAAACTTTCTCTTTCTGCCCCCACTCCTTGAGATTAAAGGCGAGTATCACCATGCCTCTCTGTTTCCAATGTGGCCTTGAACTCACAGACATCTACCTAGTTCTGCCTCCCGAGTGCTGGGATTAAAGGCGTGTGCTACCACTGCCTATCCTCATGTTTAATATTGTGGCTGTCCTGTTCTCTGACCCCAGATAAGTTTATTTCGGGGAACACACAATATTTTGGGGAACACAATACCACCACAAACAGTCATAACATATACATTACTTGCATCAGCACAGAACCCACCAGCAGAGCCTGTAACTGGTTTAATTCAGAGATAAAAGAAATCAAGGTCGATGAGCTAAAATATAGTAGGCTGAAGGCTCACAGCTAGTTTGAGGTGGTGCCCAACCCCACCTTAAAAAGTTGCACCAGACTCTCTGTAACTCCAGGGCAGGAAGGTAAGTAAGTGACATTGGGGATGACAATGACTAGGTTAGACTTTGTGGGACTCCATGGGCTGTAGTTAAACCCTATAAAGAAGTGTTGCCTGTGTGACCTAGGACGGGGTTTCCTTAGAGCCTTCTGCTCCTTTAGAGTTCGATGCCTCCACAAAACAAGAATGTGCAGTTTGCTCATTTACAATGGAGGGAGGCAAATTCTCTGTATACAGACAGAGTTACAAGTGTTTGATTAAGTTTTCTTAAAGGATAAGTGATTCGTGAATCAGGCAGCATCCCATCAAAAGTTTTAGAAAGGCACTGAGCAGAGCAGCTGGGCCATGCCTGCAGAAAAGTGGTGGACAAAGAAGAAAAATGGCCATGGGGTGTGGCCAAGTCATTGTCCTCAAGCTGGCTTGAGTAGATTGGATTCTTTCCTCTGCTGGGGGCACCGCACTCTCTACACGATCCTGGTCTGCTAAGTTGATTCCATAAGCATCATCTATAGGCATCCTGGGATAACAGACAACATTTTACCTATCTTTGTATTTCACCTCCTAATCCCAGAGAAGGGAATGCTATTGAGGTTCGCTGTGACTGCAAATTCAGTCAGCCGAGCGAGACCCCTTGAGTTCTTCCATTGAGGAGCCCTGTGAGTCTCTTCGATGAGTTGGCTTCCTCTTTCTTTATTTCCGGTTGATTACAGGCTTGGATGCTCAAACAATTGATTGAGTATCAATAAGCCAGGATGAGGGGAGCAATTAAGGAGCTAAGAGAAGCACAGGAGACAGGGAAGTGCCTTTAAGAGTTGGCAATTCCCTGTGGAAGACGGTAGTGAGGGTAAGTCCGACAGGTAATTCAATATAATTGGATGTGGTCAGTTTCACCCAGGATGGGAGGGGGATAGTTGTCAGGAAATGTGGGTAGAAATTAAAGCATCATCCTAAGGGAAGATAAACTAAAATAAATGGCACTAAAGGGAGAGCATTCTAGATGGTTTAGTCATGTGTATAAAGTCTAGGATCTTTTTTCTAATGTGTAAAAATAATAGTACCTGCCTGCTCCTGGTACTCTCATAGGATTTGCAACCTGACATACCTGCTCATTGAGTCATTTGGCTAATAAGTGTGATTTATCTTCTTACCAAAGATTAAACCAGATTAATTTTTCATTCCCTAAGTACTCTCCAATTTTAAGAATCTTGACCAATTGGATAACTTGATTTATTTAGCCGATTTTGTAAGAGTGGTATTGTTGTTCATGCGACTTTAAGGTGTTGCCAACTATGAGCTCACATACTCCTTTAAAAAAATTCCATGTTGTTCTAGAGAAAGGGGAAGAGGTAAGGATAAATGAGGCATAATCAGATGCCCTTGGTAGAGGCTGGCTGGCACCTGGCTGATGCCTGAGGAGCTTGCCAAGACTAGGAAGGAAACCATGGTTAATGAATATGCCCCACTGTGTCTGTGGATGACTGGAAGGATCCAAAGAAAGAGCTACTCAGAGTAGGTAGAGGCCAGGAGCCTTGAACAAGAGGGCTGTTGTTGTCTTGCCAAGGGAGTTATCTAGATAACCAGGGACAAGCACCTTCTGAGACACTTCCACCATAAACCTGATGCCCTTGAAAGACTGGTTGCTTCCATGTGTCGTCTTTCATTTCCTTCTTTCCTCAGCTAACTTTATAGATGAGAACCCCATACAGAAGAATTCAAACCTACCAATGGATAGTAGGTATAGTGATGCAAGAAATATTGACTGGGCTTGGTTGTGGAAACACATGTCATACTACCAAGATCTATAGATACATCAGTGTCAACCTACATAAGACACGTGGATTACAGATCGAAGAAAACAGTAGCTCTACGTAGAGAACTGAGGATAACCACATATTGATATATAGTTGGTACTGAAAGAAAAATTTCTCTATATTCATTCTAAGAACTACTTCAGATTATAATTTTAATTCAGATTTACAGTATTTTTTAAACTTTCCCTTCAGTCCCATACATACTCCTTAAATGCCAAAACTTCAAAAATGTACTCCTTAAGCTGATGTTATTCACAAGCAAGAAAAAAAAAAGCCATCTCAACTCAACAAAAGCCTCCATATAAATATCATAGTGCAACCTAAGTTAGGTGTCATTTGGGAGGTTTGCTTGAGTCATATAATCTCATCTTAAACTTAGATCTGGAAGTAGAAGGAAAATATTTGTGCACCCATTGGTCCTCAGGTCCTGTTCCATCACCTGGGATGCATCCCTGGACGTGGAGCAAAGCCAGGAGTTCCAATGACTACAGAAGACAGAAGTCAGCCAGTTGCCTTGGCAACAGGACTGGCTAGTGAGAGTCAACAGCACTCTGGCAGGCTAGAGAAAAACAGTCCAAGACAAGGAACAGTCTGCATTTTTGTTTCTTTCCTATTCACTTACCATCTACACAATTCATTTCTTAACCTTTCTTTTCTTCTGTTTTGGGAGTGATTAAAATTTTCAACTCAGTAGATACTGCAAAAACAGGATCCTTTTTATTTATTGAATAACTAAGAACGAACTTTACTTTCATCCCTTCTCTACCTAGTGGAGGAAGCTGACCTTACCCAGTCTCAGCTGATGCTGGTTTAAATCTTAGACTTTGCTGGAAGTTGCAAGGACCCACCCTCCTCCTCAGGTTTGTTCTTCTTCCACAAGTAGCCGCTACTGCTGTTGGACAGAATGTGTTAAAGAGGGTGGCATGCTGGCTGGGGGGTTGTAGAGTACACCTTTAATCCCAGCACAGGAGGCAGAGGCAGACAGATCAATGAGTTTGAGGCCAGCCTGGTCTACAGGGAGAGATCTAGGACAGCTAAGGCTACACAGAGAAACCCTGTGTTGAAAAACAAGCAAACAACAAAAAACAAACAACAAAACAAAGAAGAGCCCATTGCACTCTGCTTTCCTGGGCCTCCCCTTGCTCTGTCTTCCCCACTCCACCTTTGGGTCAGACCATCAGCAGGAGAAACAACAGAATTGGTGGGCAGGGGCCATCTTTCCATGTGAGTAAAAGTTGTCAGAGGAGTTAAGAAGCCTTGGTGTATTACCCTTCCGCTGGCTTTCACTAGGGTACCATCCCATAGCTGCTTCCTGACACTAGGGTGTACATTTTACCACAAATAAATACTAGTTAGGTGACAAGAAGCAGCCCAGATATTAGACTACAGTAGTTTTGTTTTCCATAGTTACTGTGGATTGTATTTGGAGTCTCACCCAAGGGCGTATGTATTAAATTCAGTTACTGCCTCTGGTGCTCTGGAAAGGAACCTTTGAGAGTTAGAGTCTAGAGGAAGGAGTTATATCGTAGGTAGGGTACTCTTTGAAGGGGTTTAGGACCCTAGCCCTCTCCTTTCCTTGTCTCTCCCCTTTCCTCTCTGTCTCCCTTCCACCCACTTTCTCCTGCCTCTTCTTCCTCTAGCCTACCTCTCTCCTTTTCTTTCTCTATCACTCTCCCCATTCTCTCTTTACTTCCTGCCATTAAATTAAATCTTCAAATGTACACACTCCTACCATGACATACTGTGCCACCACAGGTTCAAACCTCCAGAACAATAAACCAATATATTTCCCCTTTTGAGTGGCATATCTCAAGCATTTTTTCTTTGTCACAGTGATAGAAAACTAGATGGAGATTTCAGCCTAAGTGTCATCTAGAAGTTCTAGATAAAATACAAGGAAGTAATTCAGGAAGTTAATCTTATTGTCCCACCCTTCCTTAGGGCTGCAACATGCTCGGAGTTTAGAACTTTATAGAAGGTACTAGATAGGATATAAGGTGTGACTAATTCCCTTCTTTATGAGCAACATCTGTGATCTGACACTTGTAAGATGTGACCTGTTTAGGCATTTCAAATACATATTCAGCTATCTGTTTCTATCCATTGCGGGGGGAAGCCCCTCTGATGGCCACTGGGCTAGCACCAATCTATGAGTAGAGCAGAATATCATTAGGAATCATTTTACTGACCCTTTTTGCCTGTTGTGTTTGGATCTATCCTGGGTCTCTGAGCTGTTCTACCTCTGGTTCCTGGCCATCCAGGCAGTGTCAGGTGTAGGCTTCCTCTTATGTGAGCCTCAAGTTGGACCAGTCATTGCTTGGCCACTTCCACAAGTTCTGCACCACCATTACCCCCGCACGTCTCCCAGGACAGATTGTACATTGAAGGCTTTGTAGCTGGGTTGATGTCCCAGTCCTACTGCTAGGAACCTTATCTGGTTATAGAGATGGCCAGTTCAGGGTCTGTATCCACCATTTCTAGGAGAGTTTGCTAGGGTCACTCATGTAGATTCCAGGGAGTTTCCACTGCGTTAATTTTCTACATCCACCACCAGTTCCAGGCACCTCTTTTAGTACTCTCTCCCTCTGCCCCACCTCCTTCTTAACTTTCCTATTTCCATGCCCACCTGCCCCCAGTACACCTGTATATTCTATTTCCCCTTCCCAGAGGGAAGATTCATGCTTCCCCCACCCCACCCCCCACTCAGCCCTCCTTATTACTTAGCCTCTCTGGCCCTATGGATTGTAGAATGATTATTCTTTACTTAGCAGCTAATGTCCATTTACAAGTGAGCACATACCATATTTGTCTTTCTGGGTCTGGGTTACCTCACTCAGGATGATCTTTTCTGGTTCAATTTATTTGGCCGCAAATTTCATGATGTCATTGTTTTTAACAGCTGAGTAATACTCCATTGTGTAGATGTACCACATTTTCTTTATCCATTCTTCAGCTGAAGGACATCTAGGTTGTTTCTAGTTTCTGGCTGTTATGAATAAAGCTGCACTGAACATGGTTGAGCAGGTGTCCTTGTGGTAGAATGGCACATCCTTTACCCAAAGGTAAAGGTATATGAGTATAAGCCCAAGTGTATGGGGATAGATGGATATTGAGGTAGATCAATTTCTAATTTTTTGAGGAATCATCATATTGATTTCTATAGTGGTTGTACTAGTTGGTAGTGCCACCAGCAATGGAGGAGTGTTCCCCTTGCTCCATATCCTTACCAACATGAGCTGTCACTTGTCACACCTGCTTCTTGAATCTCCCATAAAAGATTCCTGTGCAAAAGAATAGAGGAACTCCCCACTATTGCTCTCCATTTTACACATAGGGAAAGTCACATGAGAAATTCTATATTTTCTGTCAAACTAATCTGTGCTCTCAGATATTCTTGAATATTAATCTTCATGGACATAGCATTCATTTTCAGTTTTCCGAAGACAACTGGAAAGTGATGGAGAATCTCTATCAACTTGGTGTTGAAAATTCACATTCCCACAATCAACAATTTAGATTCACCACTAACATTATGCTTTAATTTAGTTCAAATCTCTAAAATGTCAATATAGTTCAATCTTGTTTCTCCATTTAATAGTTTTAAATGTAAATGAAATTAAACTGTTAGTCTCTAAACTGTGCCTATTTGAAAGATGAATGTGCTGTATGTACAGGCTTCATGGAAATGAGGTCTACAACAATTTCAGGTCTCATCCACCTCTCTTAGAATATCATGAAACTTTTCCTCTTCTGTGTTGTATCCAGCCTGAGTCTGCCCACTCAGTGACCATCCCCTAAACTGTTCAGTCACCGTTGGAAGAAGACTTCCTGTGACTCTCCTGATACCAGTGGGGCTCAATTGAGAGAGGCAGAGCAATTTGAAAACTGGAGTTCTTCTATTATCCTGGGGGAGGTAGAGAACAGAGTGTATCCTTTATCATCTGACTGCTGGAAAACTGTGAAAATTACAGCTTACTCTGGGTTGAGTTGGGGAGGGGGTTCTAGTGAGGTAGACAAACAATAAAACAAGCAAAATTACACACTGAGGAAAGTACTCTGAAGTACTCTGCAGGAGAGGGGTCTACAGAAAGACTTATCTCACCACCAAGCTTGATGATATGAGTTCAGTCCTTCATGATGGAAGACATTCCTACAAATTGTACTTTGACCTCCACATGAGTGCCATGGCACATGTACACACACACACACACACACACACACACACACACACACACACACACTAAATAAAAGTAAAAAAAATATAATGGAGAAAGTGAGTGGATGATATCATTTGAATTGAGTACCAGAAAAGGCATCCCTAAAGTGGAAACATTTGTACTAAGACCAGAATGACAATACAATTACAGAAAAGAAGACTATCTTTGACGTGCAGTTTCTGAAGTTGAAAAAAGCTTGATGAATTCAGGAATGAAAAAAAAAGCCAATGTGATGGGAATCCTAGAACAAAAACAGGAAGTAGCACGCGGAGTCGTATTTATGCATGTAGTTTATTTCAAGCGCCATGGGAAGTCATTAAACAGTTTTGGACAGTTGGATGCTGTCATAGGATGATATTTTTAGATTCCCCTAATCTCTGTATAGATAAGAGCAAGGATGGAAACAGGAAGCATTTTGGGGGGCTGTTAGTTCAGGAAAGAGAAGACAAGAGTAGAGTAACATGTATTGTGGAGACAGAACTGAGAGACTGTGGGGAGGGAGTGTGGATTCAGTGGAGACAGAGGAGAACTCAGGTAACTGGGAAAGACTACAAAGAGACAAGTTGATGTTGCAGTGGTGGAACAAGGTTTATGTGAGAGATCAGTTAAGATGTGTAAGGTCTGGGGTATCTGCAAAGCATCCAAGAGAAAGTTTAGGGAAATTAATTTATAAAATATACACACACGCACACACTCCTCTACCTATGGCTCAAGTTAACAATAATCAACCACAGGCCAAAATCTCAAATGGAAAATTGTAGAAATAATAAATTTTTAAAAGCTTCTACTACAGTGTATTGCTGCCGTTGTCCTGCTGTGTTGATTTTTGCCCTTACTATCGGCTTACTAATCAAGCCTTGCTACAGTTAGGTATTAAGTGCAGAACAAATAGTATATATACTAGGGTTGTCCGTGATGTCCAGCATCCTCTGAGGCTTTAGAGGTTTTGCACCTTCATATCAGATGGGGCTATTTTAGAGTCCTGTACTCTGGGAAAAAATTAATATAGAAGTAAAAGTTTAGAAATTACTAACATATGGCTTTTGGGAGCCTATTCCCCATGCTAAGTTGCCTCTCCCAGCCTTGATCCTGGGGGAGGAGCTTGGTCCTGCCTCAACTTGATTTGCCATGCTTTGTTGACACCCATGGGAGGCCTGCCCCTTTCTGAATGGAGATGGAGGAGGAGTGGATGGAGGCAGTTAGGGGGAGGCAGGCGGAGGGGATGGGAGGGGAAACTATAATTGGTATGTAGAATAAATGAAAAATTTCAATTAATTAATTAATTAATTAAAAAAGAAATACATACAAAAAGAAATTATTAGCATATTGAAGATATTTAAATCCCTAGAAATAAGCAACATTTCTCAGGGAAAGAGTGTAGAGGGAATAGTGGACAAGTTCAGGATTAAACACATGGCCTGTAAGTCTTCTAGAATGTAGGCAGCAGAGAAATCTGAGTTCATAAAGATGAGGCGCAAATATTGGCCAATCAGGGCACATGCCAGTGACAACCCTACTCGAAATGAGTAAAACAGATATTTTTCCTTCCACTTTGTGATGGAAGCAAATGTTTTGCAGGGTTGGACAAGGGGCCAAGATGGTAGGAAGGCTAGGACTCTGGTGTCTTGAAATAGTAGTTGTTGGTACAGCATGAAATATTACCATCCAACCACACTCTGAGTGATAGCCACAGTGGTACTTTAGTCCATCACATGGCTATGTGTTTACAGTGAGGCTGCAGTGAACATTCCTCATGATTAAATGTTTATCACACACCATTAATGTGGTACCTAATACTTGATAATGCTAGCAGATTATTGCTATTGCCTTGCAAATGTGCTGTCATTGCCTCAAATAGTATTCCATGAACTGATACAGAAAACCTTATTAGAAAATATTTTATCATATAATACCAGCAGTAGCCTCATACATCTCGTGTGTATCTCATATTGTGATTGCATGTTAAATAATTGGCTTCCATCATTAGATTTGTGTAACACACTCTATGATGTTCTCACAATGGAGGAATTACCTAGTGATGCATTTCTCAGAATGTTTCCCCATAGTTGACCAATGCAGGAGTATGTTGTAGTATGGGGAGGCTGGTACAGATCAGTTAAGTGAATAGCAGTCCTTGTATCCAAGGAGTTGCAGTAAAGAAACTGCTAAAATAGCCACTCCATTAGAGAAAAGGTTTTTATTGTGGGTAAGAGGAGAAAATATTCAAAGGCACCTGAATTTCCAGAGCAGAGAGAAAGAGAAATATAATAGACATGCCCAGCGCTATCTGAGAAAATTGAGAGTGTGTGGGACATGAAAATGATGCAGGTTAGAAGGAGGATGAGTGGCTGAGGGGAGGGAAGCCTGTGAAGTGGAGCAGGTCCGGGAGTTGTGGCAGAAGGGGGATGAGAAGGGCTTTGACATCTAGGGTGGGTACTTGAGAGTAGGCACTGAGGGAGCCTGGAAGCTAGCATGGACTTTGACGTGCTCATAGGCATATCATACAGATATATGTCAATGAAAAGCCTATGCCTATGTCCCCTCTGCCAGAGGTAAAGGAAATGACTCCTTTTGGGGAGGCTGGGCAGGAACCAATTTCACATTATTCCTGAGGATGCTGGTTTTTATCTAACCACTAGAAATCCTTCTGCAGTGTAGACTGAGTTCATTCTAGATCCAAGGAGAGCCTGAGAACTAACAGTCATTAATCCTACGAGAGGACTATGAATATGTGACAAGAGTTACCCCAGGTGTAGGCAGAGGTGTGTCTTTATTGTTTTTGTTCATAATTGTTTTATGGAGGCTTGAAAGATTGCGTCTAATGCTGTTCAATGAGGCAATGTGAGAAACTTGGCTAGAGTTAGCAGTGGAGAAATGAAGCTGTTGGTAGAGGGGTGCTTAGAGGAAGTAAAGCATGCTTATATGCCAATAGGAACAGAAGTGAACACTGAAGATACCAAGTCCAGAGAATATCCAGGAGACACAGGTTTTTATTAATTAATTAATTTATTTATTCATTCATTTATTTTATCTATCTATCTATCTATTTATTTATGTATTCATTTTGGGCTTTTTGAGACAGAGTCCCTCTGTGTAGCTTTGGAGCCTGCCCTGGAACTCACTTAGTAGACCAGGCTAGCCTCAAACTCACAGAGATCCTCCCGCCTCTGCCTCCTGAGTGCTGGGATTAAAGCCGTATGCCAACATCACCCAGCTCAAGAGACATAGTTTTAGAGGGAATACTATGATAAAGTAGCACTAAGAGCTCTTCAGAATTCTCTAGAGAAGAGGTGGATTCAGAGGAAGACTTCAGGATGAAAGGTCACAGCCATCTGGGACATCTAATTTTCTTAAGTATAAGCGAAGGTCATGGCCAAGGCACAGCAAGCTTCTACTTGAACTTGTTTTGTAGAGTTTTGTCCATTTAATCCCTTAATTTGTTTTTTCTCTTCATTTTATATTTGTTCATTTATTTTGAATCCAAGTAGCGAAGGAAGAGGTTAGCAAGGATTATTCGGCGTATGTGTACCACAGGGATTTTTAGTGTTTACATAGCTTCAGAGTGTGGGGAGCACACAAGCCTGGGATCAGCGACTGAAGGGGACAGACTGACAATGAGAAAGGCATACAGACACAAAACGTACCCTGGGACCTGAATGAGCTGTTCCCTGCCTGCTGGATCTGGAAAGCAATAGCAACTGCATTGCAGACAGAGCTTTTCTTTAGGCATCATGTGGTTTGCCCTTACATTTCTCCATACTTGTTACATTGTCCGTATAGAATTTTCTATTCTTTCCATCAGGAGCCTGCTCTTTACCTGGTAATTCCATAACAAGCCAAAATTGTGACTTCTCTCCCACTAAGGGAAGCAGTCTCTAGACACATTTTATATCGAATCCAGATATTCAGGTGTCCAGATTCAGGCTTGTCTAGATCCATTAGGATATAGGAGAGTGGGATTCATTTGCAAAAAAGTAACACAACAGATTTCCCAGATTCTGTGACAGGTTGCCTTGGAGGCTCCTGGATTTTATATTTTTACACTGAAAGACTGTCTTTTCACTATCTTTAGGGAGGAGAGTTATCCTAAGAAGTTGTTGTAAGTGATCCCTTTTAAATGGAGCTTCAACTCAACAAATAGCAACAAAGTGCACAGCAATCAATACTGTGGAGGAAGAAAATCTAGTAGACTAAAATGTACAGGTTTTCAAGATAATAGGAGGACCTTATGGAACAATATATTCTTAATATGGCATGTAGTAACAGATTTACAAGCAAATAAGTTAGAGATTGTCCCTTGCATGCCCCTGCACAGCTAACTGCTGAATTACACTGAGTCCTGTGTCTGCCTTTGTTTGGTAGACCAGCTTTCTAGTTAATCTGGTGCAATTTGAATACAGGAAAAGGAACCACCGTGAAGATTAAATCTCTGTGGCCACAGGTCACAGGCCGAGGTGTGGATTCCACTGGGTCTGAGATTTCAATGTACTGGTTCAAATTATGTAACTTGGCATCACCAATGCCCTTTATTATGCTTGCCCTTTTTACACCTTGTGGATTTTCTTCATATCTTGTGAATGAAACACATAATTAATCCTTTTACCACAGGACTATAATGTCAATGAATGGGAAAGTCTTCAGGGTACCTAGGAAGTAGATGAGTCTCATTATGTATGGATTGCTTCTTCAGCAACTCTTCAGTTAGAGAAGGCTAAGCTATCCCTTGATAATTTATCAGCCCTGAATCCCAATGTGTTAGTGTATCAAAAGTCTATGTCTTCTTTATACAAATAAAGGGGAGAGTAATCAATCTTGAGAGCCATAAGAGTATTTTAACTACCTCTATCAAGAAATGGCATATATCAGTTTCAACTTATGCTGACCAGAACTACACATAGTGCACTCTCTACCTATAAAAGGGCTGAACCCAAGAAGAAGTAAAGAGGATATGGTGTGGACCAGAATTTTTTTACCACAAATTTCCTTTCAGTTTTCAATATATATAATATTATGCATGACTATAATGTAGTTAATATCTTCATTCTTTAAACAACTCAGTTAAAAACATCAGCAAGCCCAGATTTATATAACAAGACTGAACATGATACTGCTATTGAGGGTCAAATTCATTGATATGATTCTATTTGAGAATTGCTTTAAGTCACATTTTTATAAAATAAATTCATCATTTAATTATTAAAGGTAAGCCTACCAAAACTCAGAATTCCCTGAACTTCAAAGATATCAAATTTCCCTTCATAGATATCAAAGTGAAGATTCCTTGTTACATGTTAATATACACAGAGTAGGGGAGATGTGGGGAGCAAAGCGGAGATTGTTCAGGCAAAGAAGTTAAATCCATGGCAAGATGATTTCAGCGTCCTGCTGCATCATTTTTCCTTTCTCCTTCCTGTTTCTCTTCTTTTTTTTTTTTTTTAGTACCCATTATTCAACTTTAATATATGCCACAAATTGCCAAACACCAAGGAGACTTTCACAAACAAAGTAGCCCTTGTCCCTGTATTAGGATATGCTACTGCAGACAAACCCCTAATTCTTAGTGGCTTAGCATAAAAGTTTGCTAATAATCCCTGCACAGCCCAAAACGTGTATTTTCAAGAAGTGGAAAGATGCTGTCTCTGTGATTCAAGGGCGAGAATCTCATTCACGTGGCTCCAAGAATTAAACCTGAGCTTCCAAAGTGCTTATCTACAGCCAATCAGCTCAAGGGAAAAGTTCTTGGAGCCCCTTATGGAGGAGATGTCCTTAGCCTGGCTAAGCAGCATCATATGGCAGTCACACATCCAGCCTCGGGTTGAGAGAAGAGTAGCAGAGACTCAATGGGCTAGAGAGAAGCAAACCAGAGAAATTCTCTTCTGGTGTAGAAGGCCAGAAACCAAGCTTTTGTTCAACAAATAATATTGAGAGTCTTTTCTTCCTGGCATTATTGATACTGTGGTCGGAAAAAAAAAAAAAAAACAACAACAACAGAAAAAAATCCTATCTTTATCTTTATGTAACTAATGATGAGGTTTAAAATTCCCTTAGGATGCTAATGGTACCAACCAACTTCCACGTCTGTGCCCTTATAAAAAATATTGCATATGTGTATAATGTTATAGAATGTTTAAGATGATGTTTATAAAAGGACTAGTTGGAAGCAATGTTTCATCGATAGAAAAATATAGGTTTATATTATGTATTTATTCAGTAAATAATACATTGCAGATAAGCTGAAAAAACATGAGCTACTACTATCAAAATGAATAAATGTCATGGTCATGCAAAGTTGCATGTGCTAGTAATTCCATCACTCAGAAGGCTGAGGTAGGATGATCATGAGTTTTACGGTTAGTTTGAGCTTTTTAGTGAGTTCACGACTAGCCAGGACTACATAGCAAGATCATTTATTTAAAACATCATCATCATCATCATCATCATCATCATCATCACCATCATCATCACTATCATAATAAAGAGAAAAATCTCAAAAATGCATTATTTATGAATGCAAATATATATATCAAAAATTTTTAAATGCACTAGAGGGTTAGGGAGATTGCTCAATGAATAGGTGTCATTGCGATATAATCATGAGGACCTGAGTTCAGATCTGCAGCCATGGCCACTTGTGCCTGTTACCTTGGTGCTGGGAGGAGGGGAGCAGGAGAATCACTGAGGCTTGCTGGCTGCCAGCCCAGCTCCAGGTTATGTGACAGGCCTAGTCTCAATAGGACAATGAAGCAAAGAGTGGGAGAGCATGACACTTCACATGCTCCATTGGCCCCCACATGGGCATGCATGGGCCTGCATACCTCCATATGTGTATACTACAAACACAAGCAACATCCACTCATGGATGAGTGCATGTGTACACACACACACACACACACACACACACACACACACACACACACACACACTTATTTGCATGGGAAAGATGCATACATATTCAGATTTTTTCTCTAGAATGAAGCAATAGAGAGAAATGGGAGGTATAGAGAATGTGAATCATGAAGTATAATTTCTCAGAGAATTTTGAAGTAAAACTTGATTAGATAAAACTAGATGTGAGTATACAGGAGTTTAATGCATCACGCTCTACTTTGTTATTACATTTGAAGTGTTTTTGGTTCCCTCTTTAGCTGGAGTCACTTCTTCCTAGCTTCATCTCTTTCCATCCTATACCCTGCAAGCATCCCACACAGCTGCTAACTCAAACCCTTGGCTACCAGTTAGGACCAGAAGAAGCTTTTCTCCTTTCTCCTTCAGCAAAGCATGTAAAGCAGTATGGAATAGGTGCTGGTGGGAAGGAAGGAAGAACAGAGCATAAGTGTTAGTCTCCCAACCAGGAAGGCAGTAGTAAGCAAGAACATGTTCCCAGTAGTTCACCTTGCCTGCTGTGTTTGCAGATAGCCTCCTAGCAGATTGCTGTTGCCTTTGTCATCTGGGAGTCAGCTCACTGGACCCTTCATTACCTCTTCTGATGTAAAGGAAGCTATTAATTTTATTAGGTTCAAGAGAATCTAAAACACTTGCACTTTTGAGACTTTTGGGGGCAATGCATGTGCTGGGACTTTATAGAACCCAGCTGTTCTTGGAATAGTTATCTTTTATTAGGGTAGATGTTAAGCCCTCTGAGTCATCTTGATCCAACAGGCTGGTTCTTGCATTGGAAAATCATTTCTAATTGTACATATTTGAATGTCTGATCTCTAGCATATGACTGTGTATAATGGAAAGCTAAACTCTGTCCTTGAACTGAACAATGACAGTTAAAGGAAAGGAGGTGAATTTGTAGCCCTTGTTAATTTCCCAGCTGCATGCTGGGTATAAGGACTCAAGGCTAAGATGATCGTTGGTCCAAGGTGCCTCTCAGCAGAACAGTGTCTTCAGAGGTTACATTTTCTCTGGTTTGTGCTATGGGATATTTTCCATTTTATTACAAATCTCTGTCTTCTCATTTTATAACACAACTGGCCTTGAAACCAATGCCCCAGTGATTTTCCCCATAGGATCTTACTTCTTTCTATTCTGTTTTACAAATGGAAAAGGACTTGAATGGTTGTGGATATGCATGTGCATTGTGGGTGTGTGTGTCTGTGTGTGTCTGTGTCTGTGTGTCTGTGTGTGTCTGTGTGTAGATGTGTTTGTCTGTGTACATGTCTGTTTGTGTGTGCAGATGTGTGTGATAGGGTTGGGAGGGTTAATTCTGTCTTTATCACCTGAGTTCCAGAAACATCATTCTTCTTTGCTTGCTCTTAATACCTGCTATGTGTTATTCAACTATTTCCCATGCTTCCTTCACCCACTTGTGTAGCTGGAGTTATCTCCTGTCCCACCGGGGCCCCAGTCACTCAGACCTAAATAAACACACAGATGCTTATATTATTTAAACTGTTTGGCCTGATGGCTCAGGCTTCTTGCTATCTAGTTCTTATATCTCAAATTAACTTAATTCCACAAATCTATACCTTGCCATGTGGCTTGTGGTTTACCAGTATCTTTAAATGTTGCTTCTCCTCACAGTGGCAGCATCTCCTGACTCAGCCTTCCACCTCCCAGAATTCTCCTCTCTCCTTATCCTGCCTACACTATACTTCCTGCCTGGCTACTGGCCAATCAGCATTTTATTTATCAATCAATCAGAGCAATATATTCACAGCATCCCCAGCACACTTGGACTCTCCTAATGTGACTTTAACACTTGGCTTGCAATTTCATCTCTCCTGGATTCTAGCACTAGCTCTTAGGTTAAAAGTCTGCCCATGATCTTATTACTTCAAGACAATGACCCCTGTGGGGATTATCCCTAAAATTGCTTGTGTGACTGGGACCTTGGCTCCAGGTTGGTCATCTCCTAGCTGACCTTTATCTGATACAAACAGTGAGTGTGTAATTCTCATTAAGGCCTGACATGGGCAGGGTACCTACCAGTAAGCAAGGACAGCCTGGCTGGTCCTTTATCTGATGACATTCAAGTCTGTGCCCAAGTACATGCTCTTCCTCAGTAGGACTAATTTCTGAGTCATAAAACACTTGATAGACTTTGTATGTAGACCTTTTCTGGAATCATGTCCTGACTTTCATCCATCATCAAGTTCCTAACCAATGGAGTCTCCCCTCTTTGTCCAGATAATCAGTACCACTGGACTCCTTCCCAAGGAGCCTGGACTCCTTATTTAGAGGTACTGACACCAGCCTCTGCCCATTCTTCAAGCTCTGGAGTTAAGTAGGAAAGCACTCTTGGAGGAATTCCAATAAATATATTTATGTCAAGTCAATTCTCAGCTCTTGGCACTTGCTTTTATGACTTCCTGTGTATTTTTAATGAACATTCTGGCATTCTTACAAAAGTGGCTTTTCTAGATGATCTCTTCTTTCTTCAAGATCACTTTATTTATTTGAGATAGGGTCTCCTCAAACTCAATATGTACCCTAGGCTGGCATCAAACTCCATTTCATTCTTTCTTCTATATTATCCCCTACTTTAGTACCTTCCCCAGGAAGGGATGGCTGAATGTGGGCATATTGTGAGCACCTAGTACAAATGTTCCTCTTTCCATTTCTTGTTAACTTTATCTATTCTTATTTTTACCTCTGTTCTCTCTTCCTTTGTTGAAACACTGGGGAAAGTTTTCCTAGTCCTTGCTAGAGTTAACCCATCTACCTTTGCTCTACATTGCTTTGCATCTGATCTGGGAAGTCCTTTACCCTGTTATTTTAGGTATGTTACATGTTCTTACCTTTTAGTAAGTGTGTACATGCATGCACTATATGGGTACCTTGGATATAATGATGAATAAAATACAGCTGTTATGCATGGGAAGATGGTAGCATGATACTGACTTGAGTGTGTGGTAAATCAACATGACATAATAAATAGTCCTGCAAGCCCTCACCGGAAGCAGCAATTACTCTGATTGGAGATTTATTTCCTCTGCTGCTCCTACACTGGTTTCTCCATTCCAGCAGCATAATAAATAGAAAGGGATGAAATTTATGCAAGTACCCTCATTTTCTTAATCTGATCATCCATCCAGGAAAGACTGATTGGGTGCCAACTGTGTTGCAGCACTATGTTGGGTGGTGGATAGTTGATGAACAAAACCAGGCAATCATTGGGCTATGGATAACCAAAATGACAAGCTTTCATCATTCAAATAAGTGTGAGTTGTAGTATGTGTCATGATGAAGCAGGGATGGGCCATATGAAAGAGCATAATAAGTCATGTAAACTGTCTAAATGCTAAAAGGTGTCCGCAAACAGAGGTGCCTTCTTTACACTTAGGACAGTAAAACTGAGAACTGAAGGGTGAGCATTCAAGGCAAAATAGGAAGGGAAAAACAACCTAGAGGAAGTACACCCCCATAGGAAGCCTGGCCTGTGTGGAACCTTTCCAGAGGAAGGAACCTGATAAGGACATGAGCTTGGCAGGAGGCCTACAAGGGGAGACAGTGGGACTGAAGGCAAGGCACATGCAAATCAAGCTGAGCTATCCCAGACAAAATGGTCTCTAGGGTGGCTTAAGAGATGCCTCTCTATATATCTGAGAGCCATGGAAACACTGAAGATTTGCTCAGAGGTCTGTGTGAGCAGATGGTTGGGTAGAAGACCCTCTAGCAGCACTATGAGGAATGCTATAGAAGGATTTGAGTCAACTCTGGCAAGACTGGAAGAGCTCTGGCCTCAGAATCAGGAGTTGTGAATTATAACTTCAAGTTTTATAAAGCCAAGGATCTTGAACAAACTTCCATTGTTCTTGAGCCTTGGTATCCTTTTCAGGACATCAAGACAGCTGAGAGAATATTTAAGACAAATTCATGGTCCACAGGGGTCTCATCCAATTTTAATTTTGTCTAACTCCCAAGTCCTTTATTTTTCTAGTAGGTGGACATGTTAGTGTCATATGTAGATCATGGAACCCATAACATTTCTTCTGCTCAGTACTTGGACATACTTCAAAGACTTAGAAGTGACTATGTCAATTAATTTTAAGCCTTTTATTTCTTCTCTTTTGAAAATTACAGTCTTCAGATACTAAGTCAGCAGAGCTGACACATAGTCTACATCGTAAGTAATGAGCCCCTGAGCTAAGAACTAGTGCAGGTTCCATCAAGAGGAGATTAGCATGTTGGGACAAAATGTTGTTTGAAAGCCCTGGCTCATTTGAGATGTTTACCTTCCTGGTAGGGACTGGCTGGAACTGGAATTTTAACCACTACATTTTTTCCCTTGTAATTTTTTTTAAGTACTATTAATGGTAAATAGTCAATTAAGAGGTTAAGTTGATATGTGTCTGATGAGATTCAAAGGCAGGGAGCATTACTTTAGAGCAGTAGCATGTTGTGTTGACCCCCAACCATAAAACTCTTTTCTTGATACTTCATAACTGTAATTTTGCTGCTATTAAGAATCATGATGTAAATATCTGCTATGCAGAGTATCTGATATGGGATCCCCATGAAAGGGTCACTCAACTCCCAAAAGGGGTCATGACCAAAGGTTTGAAACAGCTGTCTTAGAGACTCATGATGCTTTAGAAGCACATTGAGTCCAACTGCTCTCTTGTTTGCAAGACTGCCGTGGTGGGAGATACTTTCCTCTCTTTTTAGAAAAATTCACCTCATTTTAGAAACATGTAAAGAGTAAATCGTGTCTCCCCACCATTCATGTCACTACTCTAGCTAATACCACAAAATGTAAATGTGTTTGAAGATAAGATAAGGCTTGTTAAGAGGTAAGAAAGGTGTAAGGTCACCAGGGAGAACACTAATGACATATCATTGAAGTTACACACCAGCAATCTCAACACTCAGGACACTATGGCAGGAAGATCACATGTTAGAGGGTAGCCTGTGCTACTTAGGTAGGTTCCCGACTGGCAAGTGTGGGCCTGATGTGACACAAGGGCACATCCATTGGCAATCCAAGTAAAGATGCCTCTTTTAAGAAACCAAACTTGCAGACACTAGCAGCCTCCAGAGGCATGAGAACACAAATTGCTCTTGGTAAGCTTCTCTGTCTGTGGTATTTCTCTTTAGCAGCCCGAGGAAAACACAGGGTCTCATACAGCAGTCCCGAAAGTATGCAAAGTGAGACCTGGTTGTGCTTCCTTGTTTCCCTGCTCATGCAGAATAAACAGTGATGGTTTTCCATATGTTGTGAATGAATCTACTTAGAGAGTCATAATCAAATTATATCCCTCCAGCATTCAGCTCGACATTTTACAGTTCTATGCTTATTGGCCACTTGCTGATTTAGAGCTTCATTCTCTTTCTTCACAAGCTAGCACACTGGTAGTTAAACCACTGAGAGTACTTAAAAACTATTCATTCAAAAGCTGAGTACTTATTCGCTCCTTTATCCATCTATCTTTGCAAGCTAAATGCTCAAGGCTGCAACCATTTCTTCAGAAATCTGGCTTTCAAAGGTGTGGGCTTTAAATGGGGAGATGAAGTACACTCTACTCTCATAAAAGAAGCCTATAAAATGTCTCCAGGTGCTCTTCTGTTTCAGGCAATAGATCTGCCAGGACTATATGCCCTAGGGGAGAGTGTGAGGCCTGGTCTCTTTGAAGAGCCGAAGGCGTTGGCTCCATTGTCCCACCAAGCTCCCCGGTGTTCAGGTTCATTTAAGTCCCAGGACGCCAACAAGCCCATTGGTCTCACCCTGGCTGCCACTTTTGGCAGAGACTTCTGCAGAGTGAATCAGAGGCTGTCTGCCCTGGAACTTTGAAGTCTTTGAATGTGCATACTACTTGTTTTTAGGTTTGGGCAAGCCAGGGCTACTGCATCACCAAGAATAGAAAGCAAATTTGCGTAGTGCTTCATTTTCCAACAAGTCTAATCAACAAACATTCAGTGGCCAAACTTGACTGTGAGTAGACATTATCTGCCACCAGGAAGCCTACCATCCCAAGACATCAGTCCTAGGACAGGGTGATATGCCAGTTTCTGCCCAGAGTACAAGTATCTCAGAGTCCTTTTGCTAACATGTTCTTGTCCTTAAGGAGGACAGAGATAGATCTTGTTGGTTAATTCATATCACTCAACCTATTGCTACTGAATACTTCCTTGTGCCAGGAGTTATGCAAGGTCCTGGAGAACAGCAATGATTAGACATCTTGTGCTCTGCCCTCAGGGCTCAACAGCATAACTTAGAAGGAGCAAAAGCTGTTTTCTCTACCCCAGTACTCACAGCCTTTAACTCTCTTACCTTTGTCTTTTCCTCCATTAATTTGTTCCCTGCACACACCTACCTCCCAGGGCGTTTCTACTAAAAAGGCTTCAGGAAGAGAGGCAATGCTTAACCGGAGCCTTGGATACCCAGCAGGGGAATTTTATCATATAAATGATATTGATATGTGTCTCTAGTGGACCCTCTACTTCAGGGATCCCAAATCCCTGTGTGATGAAATCTGTACTCTAAACCAGCTCTGCTGGACTCTGGAGGTCCTGTGAAACTTCTCTAGTGCCCACAGAGCTGCCCAGGTCGAGAGGCACCTCAAGACTTGCAAGTCAACAGTGAAGTTTCTCATTAGCTAACAACCAGAAGCTGACCGCCACTGCATTTCTCTCTCTGCTTATGTTCTGAAGTACCTTGTCGACTCAAGCACCTAGTTTAGTTTCTGCTTCCTGCAGAGATTTATGACCCCATATCCATATGAATAAAAGTCCTGCTGGCAGACAGCCCCAGAGAGGCAGTGGGGTTTGCAGGGAATCGCTGAAAAAATGTAATTGCTGGCAGCTGTTAGCCCCAGGGCTGCCAGCCATAAAATTTAACCCTTAATTATCCAGGTATTATATGGGCAGAGACCTCTCTTGTACTAAGACAAGTGTTCGCCATAGTCTTGTAATAGAGGACTGTGTATCTGTCATTACCCATTTTAAAGTCGTTGTTTCTGTTGCATGAGTAACCAACCATTTCTCTAGCCAAGACTTGAATGAGCTCTTAAACTCTGTTCAGCAACATTGACAGCATTTCTTTTGAAATTTCTTTTGTTAGCTTCAACAAAAACCTTGTCTGCTCTTACTGAGGAGTTAGCATCTAGAGCTTTATGCAGTAATCCAACATTGCATCAACCTGGGAAGAAAAGACAGTTTGGCTTGCCTTGAAAACTCAAGGCAAGGTTATACTGTACTGGGGCATTTCAAGAGGCAGAACAAAAGGATGAAGTGCATGATGCCAAGATTGAGTAAGAGTATGCACAGCCTTTTGTTGAGTCTGACCTCAGCCAGAGGCATGGCTCTGAGAACATAATTTATTTGTTCAATGAATAAGTGAAAGTCCAAGAAAGGAAATTGCTTAATGCTGAAATGGTGGATAAATGAGAATCTCCATCAAACCTAAGACAACAAGGTCAAGCTACCTCATCCTTACACAATGCAGTGTTCTTATCTCCTTTGGGGTCATCACAGTCAGAGTTTACTTAATGAACACAACTTCAAACTCATCTCCACTGTAGCCATCTATTACAGCCATGTCACAAGCAATGACGCCTATGGGCTAAAGGAAAATATTCAGACTCGAGTACTGATTAAACTAAGGCAGCCTCCATGGAGAGATAGTTTAGTGGTTAAAAGTATTTATTGCTCTTACAAAGAAGCTGGCTTTGATTTCCAGCACCCACATCAGGTGGCTCACAACCAGTAACCCCAGTTCCAGGGTATCCAATGCTCTTGGTGCACATAAATTCATGCAGACACACAAAATCTTTTTTTTTTTCCTATTAAAAAAAAATAAGCCAAGCAAGCCTTGAATTTATCTGGGAATAACACTACCTGCCTGGCAGATAATGTGAGTATACAATGTTATGGCATGTACACAGCATCAGGTATAGTGTTGGTAGCCTAGAAAGGTGCCCAGTGAAGCTTCACAGCCCCCTGACTAACTTTTGGTGAGATCAGTGGCTGTTTTTGTTTGATATCTTTCTATTCCTAGGATTTTCTTCCCTTTTTATTGGAGAAAATACGATTGAAGAGTGAATGATGACCTTTCTCTTGTTCTGTACAGAGATGTGATCTTGGTCAGTCTAGAATACAGCTACTTAGAACTGTTGCTTTCAAGAGCTCTGTGCTGTTGCTTGGAAATGACTTGTGTTTGTCCTGAAAAAAAAAAAAAAAAACAAAACCTTGGCTGAGTTTAAGGGACTCGGCTACTCTTTTTCTAACTGCCTCAAGACTTCTGAAGGGAAGTAAGACATTTGAGAGGGACATAAGGGACACCCAGCTCCTTCAGGCAAAATTTTCCAATGTGCATGACTCTTGCATGTGTGTTTGTATATGGCATATGCATATACATGCAGAGGTCAGAGTAAGATGTCAGGTGTCCCCTACTGCTCTCCACCTTATTCCCTTGAGACAAGGTGTCCCATTGAAGCTGAGCTCACTGGTTTTTGTTTGTTTGTTTGTTTTTGTTTTCATTTTTGGCCACAAAAGCCCCAATTACACCCGTTTCCATTTCTACCCCTATCTCCAACATTGGCATGACAGTCACATGTGGCAATGCCCAAACTCTTATCTACTGAATCTTAATTTTATTCATCAGACCCTTAAAGTTTTATCCCCATCACTGGTAAGAAATAAAGTCACTTCTTTACAATGGCATTTAAAGCCTTTTACAACTGGGACCTTATTTTCCTTGAAAAATCTTATCTTTTTTTCCTTGGAGTATACATGTCTATCATGTGGCCTTCCTGATTTCTCCACCTAAATCCTCTTCATCCCTGAAGAAACTTGTCTGTGAAGTTTTCCAGTACCAAAGAGCAAAATTCTCATACTACCTTTCTGGGACTTTCAATATCACAGTCCTTTTCACATTTTATTTTCATTTCTTTGGCTTCAGTAGAATGAAAAAAAAGTGACAGAAAAGTGGTTCTCAACTGTGGGTCGTGACCCACTTCCCAAACCTCTGTCTCCAGACAATATTTATATTACATTCATAACAGTAGCAAAATTTCAGTTATGAAGTAGCAATGAAAATAACTTTATGGTTGGGGAGTCACCACAACCTGAAGAACTATGTTAAAGGGTCATACCATTGGGAAGGTTGAGAACTATTGTCCTAGAGACTGAGACTTGGATGCTAAGGTCTTACCTGACTAGATTAAAGACTGGAATAGGTTCATAAAGAACAGAAATGACAGGCAGAGGTAGGTGTATCTCTGAGTTCAAGGCCAGCCTGGTCTACAGAGGAAGTTTCAGGCCAAGCAAAACAAAGCAAAAATAGAACAAAATAGAAGGTAATTTATATTTGTTTAACTGCTACATTGGAGCTGGCAAGATGGCTCAATGGTTAAGAGCATGTACAGCTCTTCCAGAGGACCTGGGTTTGGTGCCCAGCACCTACATAGTGGCTCACAACCATTTGTAACTCCAGTTTCAGGGACTCCAAAGCCCATTTCTAGCTTCTGTAGGTGTCTATACCAATGTGATGCCCATACATATATTTGAGAAATATATATATGAAATAAAAATTAATGAATCTTAAAAAAATTACTGCTACAGATAAGGAACTGTACTAGAAGCATTCTAGAATATAATTTATATAATCTTATATAAGCTACTCAACAATTGAGTCAGAATTAACACATTTGCATGTTAGTAAGCAAGTTTCAGGGCAGAATGACTCATTTAGACTGATTCAGGCTGAGCTTACAACTGCATCCTCTGTGATGTCCAGATACCAGGCTCTCAGCACCAAACCTGGCAGCTGGTACAACTGAAGGCAAATGGTACAACTGAAGATATAGGCTGTCATTAGTGAGCACCATGAACTTAAGAAGATAAGGAAAGGTAAAGAAAAGAAGCTAGGAGACTATTCAGTAATTCAGCTGTAGGGTGATGCAGGGCAAGGTAGGAGTAATAAATGAGAATTAGTAAAATGTGATAGGCATTGGCCAGGAGGTGCCAGACAGGACAGCAATGTAAATGAAAGCAGTTTCATAGACACTATCTATACAGCCCAGGACATGCTTGCTTCTGGTTGTGGCTCAATCAGGGTTGGCTGGTGGCTCTGAGACCTGTCCATTAAGAATCGGGACAGTTCTAAAACAGGATTTCTTCAACAATATAGTGGCTTTGGTTTTGTCACTGGATCTATGACCTGAAAGCCTGTTGAACAAGGAACAAAAAGATTCAGGTCTTATAGAGAAGTCATGTGTGGTTAACATCTCTTTGAAATATGGTACAGTGTGTGGCCACAGTATTTCCACCCATAATCATGCATCTAAGAGTAGCCTACAGAAATAATAGGCAGGACCCCAACCTGTTGGTTTCTTTACCAGATAAATCCATCAAGTGTATTAGGGATATTGGCAACTGTAGAGACAAACAGTATCCCAGTTCCATAAAACACTGATATGGGGTCTATTAGCAAACTCTGATGGCCAGATATCACAATGCACAGAAAATTGGGGTGGGGGGGCGGTCATGTATGTGTATCTCTAAGTGCTGTGTGTGGATGTGCTTGGACTTCCATTCATATGGTCTCCATAACTCCCATTTCACTGAGCATCTGGAAGGGAAACATTTTTCTGCAGGGTGTAATCCTAGAAGATAGGTCAGCTGGGAAATTACTTTGGAATTTGAAACCGAGATGGGGGCAGATGGGGTCTATAGGGATATCTGTCATATACGCAATGTAGGGATCTAAACTGCTTTCCTTCTCTTCTGTTGTATAAGTTTGTCAAGCCACATGTCCATTCATCTGTTTCTCATTAGTTTTTTTTTGTTCTTATTTAAATACACACACACACATACACACACACAAACACACACACACACTAAGCAATTTTTATGAAGAGAAATTCTGTTTTCTCTTGAAGTTTCTTTTGTGATGAGATTCACAGAAAGTTCTGAATTAAAAAGATGTACAAGTTAGAGTACTTACTAGAATTTAAAATAAACTACAGTTCTGATTGTCCCTTTGTGTCCTGTTTCCCTTCACGTGTGTTCACTCATTCTTTTGATCTTCCTTGTGAAACCACATAGGAAAAATTCAGTCTTGAAACAGCAATAGCAATCAGGGTTGGGGGTTCTTTTCAACAAGAAAAGATAATCCACCAGAAAGCTCTTGCTGATGCTATCCAAACAGATATTCTGGTTTAGAGTGGACCCTTACTCTAGTCTCACCCATTGAAAAGCTGTCTGGACATGGTGTTCTCAGCTTTTCTAAACCATATTGACGTTCAGCTTTAAGCAGTCTTTATGAATGATCTGGGTCACTTCAAAAGGTGTAGCATTCCCCAAAGCACTAGCTTTTCCAGCAGCCAGCTTTTCAAAGGGAAATGACACAGAAGGAAACATTTCATTGCACGCTCTGAACTGACTTAAGGGTAAAGTGCAACTTGGATTTCCATATAGAACATATTTCTTCATGGTTGTTCCCACATAGTCTCTCACTTGATCTTCAAGGATTTGTATCTCTTTTATTTATGATGAAAGAAGGCCCAACAAAATTGGACCCTGAGTAGACATTGTAGCTGAAGTTTTCTCCAGTCCCACTTGGCCCAGAATCAGGACAAATCTCTCACCCGCCAGTCCCGCAGCTGCTCAGACCCAACTGAGTAAACACACAGAAACTTATTTTGCTTACAAACTGCATGGCCGTGGCAGGCTTCTTGTTATCTACTTCTTTTATCTTAAATTAACCCATTTCTGTTAATCTATATGTCACCACATGTTCCGTGGCTTTACCTGCTGCCTTTACATGTTGCTCCCTGGACAGCAGGCTGGCATCTCCCCTCAGCTTCCACCTCCCAGCCTCTCTTCTGTTTGTCCCACCTGTCCTATACTTCCTGCTTGGCTACTGGCCAATCAGTGTTTTATTATCAATCAATCATAACAACATATATTCACAACATACAAGACATCCCACAGCAAGACAACTAAAATGAATGTCACATAATAAATATCTTTTCTATGGCAATATATCATATAACATTCAGAACATATACACAAATATATGTAGAAAATTGACTATCTCTTGTTTGACTTTGTCTATCTTTGAAGTCATGTATTTCCCGTTTTGCCTCAGAGTTAGAAGACAGTATTGAGCCAAATAGAGGCTAGAAAAGGTAATTTTTACATAAAAAGACCAAGCCTCATAATGTCTTTCAGAGTATGATATTGGAACTCTTCGGTTGTCCAAGAACATTCATTGGCCTCATTCCTGATTTTGCTCTCCCTTTTTGGGCATATCACCAGTGACAGGGGACATATTACTTCACAAATTAACTTATGTGGCAAGATCATTACTTATATTATCAGTAATATTCTGGTCCACACTCCCATAGCCTCTTGGCAGGTTGATTCCAGTAGATCCAGGTGTTCTTGCTAGTTCTTCTTTTCCCATAACATCACTGATAGATTCTTCACACTGCAACACATGATCTTCTAAAATGGTAGAAGATTTATGGGATCTAAAGAGAAACCAGAGCATAAGTCATATTTTAACAATGAGAAAGCCAAGTTTAAATCCTCTAAGGTGTATTTTACTACAAATAAACTCCTAATGGGTTGGGTGCCAGAGCCCAAGGGCCTTCTACCCTGCCAATCCCCTTTGTAAGCACTCTCTTCTGAGCATATGGCTCTTCTTGTCTTTCCGGCATGCTGTGCTATTTCTATAGCACAACCTTTGTCCAAGCTCCCTCTGGTTGAAAGGCTATTCTCCTGGGTCACTGTTACATGCTCTCCCATTCTTTTATGGCCACATTCAAGTAAGATGAGTTCCCTCCCCCATTGAGTTACTCAAAAACCCTTCAACTACTTTATCCTTCTCTAAAGATCACAAACAGTGTTCCATTTGGGACCTTGTAAATTAACCCTTTCTTCCTCAGGTCTGACTCACCAGCATAGAAAGTTCTACCACTAATGTATTGTGGACCTTAAGATTTCGCTTCCTTCATCATTAAGATCTTCTAAGGCTCAGGGATTAAAAGATCCTTTTAAATCAAGGCATGGAGATACCAATAAGGACCAGAAGAACCCTTTGGTTGTTTAGGTTGGCTTTAAGGACAGGTAAATTCCAATTGTGTAGAGGAGGAGGGGCTGAGTGCAGAGGTTGCTAGAGAGAATAAGATATGGCCCTTGAAGACATGCAGAATACAGGCATGGGTTGTCCTGAGAATAAAAATGCTTAAGTCAAGTTTATCTTCCTTTACATCATCTGCTTCATCTGGCCCTACTGGAATGAGCTGCCACAACTCCTTTAAAAAAAAAAAAAAGCCTATGTCTGACCAGGCTAGAAATCATCCCATTTATGAACTTAAATAGTAAACTTAACCCATTTAAAAAGACCTAACCATGTTGGCCGTGATGGCTTGAACCTGGATCCCAGCACTTGTATAGCTGAGGCAGTAGTCTTGCCTTGAGTTCAGGTCAGCTGGGATTCCAGGAAGGGATTCTGTTTCTAAATCAATAAATAGACCAAAGGTTCATGCTGTGGTCTGCAGATAGACAGGGCATCACAGTTTGCTGGTGTGTAAGTCTTCCCAGATTCCAGCTACATCATCCCACCACAGGGGTGGAGTGCAGCCTAAGTCCGTCAACCCCCAGCACCCTGAGCTTGGTTAAATACACTGCACTTTTTTTTTTCACTTCCAAATACATCTGTATTAAATCCAGGGAGCTGACCTAGAAGATTTCTGGTGGATTTTCCCACTTTGGATGGCATGACACCAGTTGAGCTTCACCATTCTTGGAGACTTTGGTGAGCAGCAGGTGGGAAAGGAGCAGTGGTAGCTGCAGATGTCTGGGAAAGGCTTGGGGACAGTCTGTGTGGAGGAGAGGCAGGCCGATTGTCACAGTGCCCCAACTGCGTGGTGAGGGGATTTTTTTCCTTTCTTTTTCTTTTTTTTTTTTTTTTTTTTTTTTTTTTTTTTTTTTGGTTTTTCAAGACAGGGTTTCTCTATGTAGCCTTCCTTGGCTGTCCTGGCATGAATGGATGTTTTTTGTTCTAATGAATAAACATTACACAGAACTTGGAAGGGTGATGATATTTTGAGGGTAATCTACAACCCACAGGCAACCTCTTGTGCTATTTCTGGAAAATTTTTCAGGATAGTGTGGTTTATTCCTCTAGTTCTAAACCCCCAGCAATCTCTAGAATGTTATTTCAGCATTATAAAACTAGAGAGCACATCCCTAACATTTGAAAATTCTAATGACCAGGAAAGGGTATCTTTTATTTTATTTTCGCTAAGTCTTGTGGCAAAAGCCTGTAGTCTTAGCTCCTTGGGAGGCTGAGTTAGGATGACCAAAAGTTCCAGGCCAGTCTCTGCAACATAGTGAGACATTATCTAAAAATAAAAGGGGAAATGGTAGCTGAAAATATAGCTCAATGCTGCAGCTCTTGTCTAGCAAGTATGCTAGCTTCATAGGGAACATTGATTATCACTATATTAACTTTCTCTTTTGTTTGAATATACATTTGTTAAGACTTAGTCAAGGAATAGATTGGATATTTGTTTGTTTGTTTGTTTGTAGGGTCTCTCTATGTTACCCATATTGGTCTTAAATCTCTGGACACAAGGAATCCTAATTCTCAGCCTGCCAAGTATCTAGGGCTACATGCATACATCACTGCCAGGTTATTAAATTTTTTAGAAGACAGTTATTATTATTTGAATGTCCTTCATAGTCGTGTATTTGAACATTTTTTTTTTCTTCCAGTTGATGGTACTCTTTGGAGAGGTTATGTAATCTTTAGGAGGTGCTGCCTTGGTACAGGAATATGTCACTGGGAGCTGGCTTTGAGGGTGTATAGCCCTGTCCTGCTTCTTGTGTGCTAATGGGACCAGGTAGCTTCCTGTTTCTGCTAGCATCCTTCTCTTCCATGATGCACTACATCCTTCTGGAACTCTAAGATGGAATAGGTGCTTTCAGCTGTCATAGTATTTTCATCACAGCAACAGAAAAGTAACCAAGCCACCAGTACAAGTATCAATAGCAACCCAAATCCTTCCTAATGCCAAATATCAAGTGAACTGGTCTATTCTGGTGATAAACTGGTCACTTACAACAACTACATTAGAAGCAATTCTTAACACTGGCTATCTATTAATAGTAACTTAGTGTTTTATCAACAACTAATTAAACACACCTATTTTAACTGGTTGCCATGGTAGTAAATGGAGATACACAGAAATATTTACACCTATCAAATTTATTCTTAGCTCTTGAAACATAATTCATTTTAGGTACTAAGTCATTATTATGCAGTGCTATAAGATGTTTGGAATGATATATCTGTGTTAGTAATAAAAAAGATGTGCAAATATGCACAGATACATTTGTGACTGAATATTTGTAATAATAATACTTGTGTTTGTTACTCATAAAAATTTCCTTAGTGAATCTGATAGTTAAAAAGGAAAATGTAATTCATTATCATTACTCTGCTGGTAGATCATCTATTGTGTTGGCTTTGGACATTCATCTACCCTGTCAGGATGGAAGAGGCCTCAAAATTTTAGCAAGAGGTCTGTTAATAGCTAGCCAGTAAACAGAGGGATTGTGGGAGAAGATCAGGCAGAAATGTCAGTTACATTCTGATGAATCTAACACAGTTAATGTGGCATTTTACTCCAGGTTTCCTTATTGGCCATCTTTTAGTCCACTTTACCGGGACACAACTTCAGTTGCAAATGTATTTAATACTCTTCAAACTGGTCACTTCATTAAAGATATCCCATAAAAGTCAATCCAGCAGAGTAGGTAATAGAAGTCTCTGAAATTCATCATGTTTATATATATATATATATATATATATATATATATATATATATATATATATTTGTGTGTGTATTTAATAATATTACTCTTTTATGCTGTGATTTCCCCCAAAATATAGTATAATAAACATTAGAATGCTGTTAACTGTTTTAGCATAGCTGACCCATTACCTTTGCATAACAGAATTCTTTTGAAGCATATAACATCATTGCTATTTTCACTTGATTGTGTAAAGTTTTGACTAGTTATTTATTGAGAGTAGTAGTATTTCTACTGTAATTGAAATCTTTTATTTCAGCAGTTACACAATAAAAAGGGCTTTTTTTTTTTTTTTTTTTTTACTTCCTGGAATGTGTTGACACCTGTTCTGCCTGCTCTGACCTTGACAACTCTTTCTTTAGACAGAGAACATGGAGGATGTATTGGAGATTGTGTTCCAGGTGTGTATTGCTTTTGTTGACTGTCCATTAACCAGAACCAGTAATGGAGCCCCACCTGGATACAGTCATGCTGAGAAATACAGTCTTCTTTTGTGCCTAGGAGGAAACTAACTTGCTTTGGTAAACATATCATTGTTTCAGCCTTGCTTCTCTTTACTGATGAGTCCATTTTCAACAAGATCAAGAAAAGGGGTCTACAAGGAAAATTGTTTATCTATCTACATTTTTTTTATACCTCAAATCAGAGTGTCCCTTGATGGCTGTGACAGTTACCAAGCTAAGTTCTTTCTGACTTAAATGGTTGAGAAATGAAGCCATGGCATCTGAAACTAAGGAGATGCAGGAGGAGAAGATAATGCTGAAAGGGAAATGATGGACTATTCTGTAGTATAGGGATCACTGGGGTTTTTTTTTAGGATCTGGAGATAGTCTTAAACATTGGCTCCATAGTGATTCCTGGGTGCTCACTTTCTATCTTACTGAGTTTGAACCACTTTACCATTTACTTGATTTCTCCCACCATTGTATTTAAGATTAAACTCTTTCTAAGATGCAACCTTAAAAGCCAGAAGAAAAAGAAAAGCAAAATAAAATCCAAAGTAAAGATGGAAACACTTGAACTTGAAATCAATAAAATAAGAAACAGAAAAAGAATATAGAAAAATCCAGGAGGGGTTGGAGAGAGAGCTCAGTGGTTAAGAGCCCTTGCTACTCTCCCAGGGAACCTGAGTTCAAATCACAGCACCCACATCTAGTGGCTCACAACTAACTGTAACTTCAGCTCCAGGGGAACCCAATACACTTTGTGAGCCTTTAATAGCCTTTGTGAGCACCTACATACAGGTGATACATGCATATGTAGGCACATATGTGTACACTTTTGAATAAAAATAAATCTTTAAGAATATATAAAAAAGAAAAATCAAGGAAATAAAATATTGACTCTTTGACAGATCAGCAAACTTGATGAGTCTCTGGCCAAACTGATGAAAAAATAAAGACACAAATGCTCAGTATCAATATCACAAGTCATGAAGACATTAATATAGTAACAGGGAAATATCATGAAATACTTTATCTCAATAATGTAGACAGTATAGATGAAATGAGTAACTCGAGGAGATATATGTGTGAATATTGTTATGACAAGTCTATCAAAAATGCCTATCTATTTTTAAGAGGCTTTTTGTACTGGTCCAATACTTAATTTTGTACATTTTGCAACTAGTAATTGGTGAATTACATTAACTGATTTTCAAGTTCTAAATCAATTTGTATTAACATGATGAACTCCATTCATTCATGACATAGTATTAATTTGTTTGGCAGCTATGACAAAACACAGATTAAGTGGCTTAAGTAATTAAATTTATTTATTTGTTTATAATCTGGAAGATAAATATCCAAGATCAAAGTGCGTCTTACTCATTTTATGAACATGAGTCCTATTAGACTGGGGACCCACCTTTATAACTTTATTTAATCTAATTTGTTTATTTGTTTGTTTGCTTGTTTTTTCCAAGATAGGGTTTCTTTGTGTAACAGCTCTGGCTGTTCTGGAACTCACTCTGTAGACTCAGAGAGATCTTCCTGCCTCTGCCTCCTGAATGCTGGGATTAAAGGCAGTCACCTCCATGCCATGCCTGGCTTGTTTAATCTTAATCAGTCCCTTAAAGGCCCTGTTTCCAAGTTCACTCATGTTGGCTTAGACTTCAACATGTAGGTGTTTTATCTCAGAGGGCACAAGAAAATCCATGATAGTTATCCATTTTATATGTTGCTGGATTCACTTAGCTAATTATTTCCACTACATCAAGTTTTATAATAGATATTGGTCTATAGTTTCTTTTCTTTGAACATATTTATCTGGTTGGGTATCAAAGAAGTGCTAACCTTCCAAAATAAATTGGGGAATGTTTTTCCACTTGCTTTAGAATTAGTATTAGTATTAGTATTATCTGTAATGCCATTCAGGTATGTAGTTTTTTTGCAAGTATTTTTAATTAGAAACTCATTTTCTTTTAAAAGATGTATATACACATATACATATATACATAAACATGTGTCTAAACATATACATACTTTGTTGCCAGTATTCACCAAACTTTATCTCTTTAGAGCTACTAAAACAAAAGGAATTTTTAAACAAATAGTATACTATTGTCCAAAATAAGGAGAGAGAATTCATTCATTGTTCATGGACATTTGTTGAATATCTCCTATGTTCCATGTTCTAGGCAAAATGGTCAATGCTAAAGTTTTTTTTTTCTTTTTTCTTTTCTTTATTTTTGGCGGGGGGGGGGGGGGTTCAAGACAGGGTTTCTCTGTGTAGCTTTGTGCCTTTCCTGGAACTCACTTGGTAGCCCAGGCTGGCCTGGAACTCACAGAGATCCACCTGGCTCTGCCTCCTGGGTGCTGGGATTAAAGGTGTGCGCCACCACCGCCCGGCGGGTTTTTTTTTTTTTTTTGTTTGTTTGTTTGTTTGTTTGTTTTTAAGGTAAATAAATGATATGTATTTTTGTGGTAGGCCAGAGTTGTGGATGGTAAAAATATTCACTCATAGAAGTCACCCAATAGCTTACGCCCCTCTGCAGTCAGTCTCCTGCCTCATAATGTAAACCTCACTAATGTTGAGTATTGTCTGGTCCACTCTGAGTATCACCCCAATGGCCATGCTTGTTTTCACTTTCCCGACAAACATCCCAGGGCTGTGTGTAGTCAGTCCTCTCCCTCCATGAAGACATGTTTATTTATTAAGTACACTCAAGGGATCAGGGCCCTAGCCGCCCTAGAGAAATGTCTACTGTGATCCAGTGGACTAGGGCTGTTTATGCAAAAGAGGGATTGAAATACAACAGTTCTAATTGGTCAGTGTTTTGTTCTGGGTAGGACCTAGGTTCCTATGACAAGCAGCTTTGTAGCAGGGGGTAGTGCTTACTTTTGACTCATTGAGTGTTATGAAGGTCCCTGAGGAGGTTGATCAAACAAGCTATGTCCACAGTACTCCTTAGATTTATTTCACCAGCCCCACAATTTCTGCCGTCTGAAGAGCTCTGTTTAGTATGGTGGTGGGGTAACAGTTCAGAATTAATATCTTCCTCCCTCCCTCCCTTCTTTCCTTCCTCCCTCCCTCCCTCCCTTCCTTCCTTCCTTCAATATATTTATTTATTTATTTATTTATTTATTTATTTATTTATTTACTTGCTTACTTACTTACTTATTTATTTGTTTGTTTGTTTGTTTATTTATTTATTTTTGAGATAGGGTCTCACTATTTAGCCCTGGCTGACCTGGAACTCACTATGTAGACCACACTGGCCTCAGACTCACAGAGATAGGCTTATGTCTATCTCCCAAGTGCTGGGATCAAAGGCATGAATTAATACACCCATCAAATTAATGATAGCTTTTAATTGAGAGTTTTTTAAATCCTAGACTGGTGGAATTTGTTAATCAGGAAAGCCCATGTTTCCCATTCATAGAAAAGGAAATGACAGCCTAAGAAAGGACAAATGAAACCGTTTCTCCATCCACACAGCACTTGGGACATTTTACTGTGTGGAATTCTCCCTTACCAAGTTAGTCTTCAATTATTTGGGGATACCAAATATGTGGCCTACAATCTGATCTCAGTAGCACCCACCTGCGATTAGCACCATGTCTCATCAATTAGAACACTTACTCCCTTAAGGCCTTTCCACTTCAACTACTAATAGCAGGTCCCACGCTGATGCTGGAACCTCTTCTGCTGCCCATCCAGCCATGAATCAGTTCTGATTTATTTGCTAGAATGTCCAGGAACTCAGTAAGGCACTGTGGTGAAGGATGCATCCCAGGAAGAGCCAAAGATGCACAGGCATGGAGATGGTGTTATGGTTCTTGGGTTTTTCGCACCCTCACAATGTTCAAACTTCAGACTCATCAAATCTCTGCCTCCATAAGTTCTGTTTTTCAGAATGATTTTGAAAAAGAAAAGAAAAAGAAAGATTTATTTTTATGTGTATGGATGTTTTACCTACAAGTTTATCTATTTGAATGGGTTTGGAGGCGAAAAGAGGGTATTAGATCCCCTGGAACTGGATGCAGATGGCTGTGAGCTATCATGTGGGTACTGGAAATTGAACCTAGATCTTCTGGGAGTGCAGCAAGCACTCTTAATTGCTTCCATTTTTTTCTAATTAAAAAATTTAGTTTCGTATGCCTGTCTCTGTTTCTCCCTTCTTCCCCCCATCTCTCTCTCTCTCTCCCTCCTTCCCTCCTTCCCTCCCTCCCTGTCTCTGTCTCTCTGTCTCTCTCTCTCTCTCTCTGCCATGGAAATTAGAGAACTTTCAGGAGTTGGTTCTCCCCTTGCACCACATTGGTCACCTGATCTATCTTGCTTGTTCCTATTTTAAGAGTTTTTACTGAGACCAATCCCTCGTACTTTCTCCCTCCCCTCGAGGTCAGTGGGTGGTTTGGGTTGAAGGGTCCAGTCCTTTAACCCAAGGAGATCTTTTTGAGGACCATCCTCAACCAGAAGTTGTCTTAATTAACCCATCTTAATGTTCTTCATCAGCATGAGCTTACGTGGATTAAAGGGGTCCTTTATGAGTAACCCCTTCACTCAGAAATTCCCACAGGTTTGAAGAACCTTCTCCCATGAACGAGGACAAAGGCCATATGTATCTTATGGTTGCATAGAAGTGAGCTGGGACCTCTGCTCCTGCCGCAGCCTTCACTGTGTCCTCTTGTCATTTACTACAGAGTAGTTGCATCGCTGTGCTGTGCTGTCTCCTTGGAAACATCCCAAGGAAATTTTATAATTTGAATACACACTAGAATAGGTAATTTCCATCGTTCATTTCTACCTTGGGGAAAACGTTAAAGTAAAATATTTATTTTAGTAAAAATATGTTTTTCTATGGAACCCCCCTTGCATACCAATGTTACTTTTGAAACCATTGCTTTTCATTCGTTGAATAGTTCTGGAAAAGTGGTCTGTGGCTGAAGGGAAACAGGGACTTTTTTCTCAAATGTTTTCAGGACTTGTTTGATGGTGAAACATTTTCTAGTAGAGTGGGAAGATACAGGTAAAAGAAGAAAAAGGTAACTGTAATTGTGCACTTGTACTGATTTTTTTTTTTTTTAAGGTTGGTTCACAGTGCAGAGAGGCCTCAATTTACTATGGGGTTACATCCCAATAGGCCAGTCCCAAGTTGAGACTATCTTAACTCAGCTAAGTTGTAACATGAATCTTAAAAGGTCTTATTAATAAAAACAAACCTGGAGCCAGGTATTAGGGTTGATGCTGAAAGATCAGAGAAACAGAACAAGCCACAGCTAACCTAACCTTACCATCTTCTCAGCTGATCCTGTTTCATCAGACTGAAAGATTCTGCGTTCTCATCCAAATGGATCTCACCTGAACTGCTGCTAAAAGCCTAAAAGCTTAACAAGCCTAGTTCCTGGTCCTCATGCCTTATATACCTTTCTGCTTCTTGCCATCACTTCTTGGGTTTAAAGGTGTGTGTCACCATGCCTGGCAGTTTCCAGTGTGGCCTTGAACTCACTGGTGATAGGATTAAAAGTGTGTGTGCCACCATTTTCTGGCCTCTATGTCTGTCTAGTGGCTGTTCTGTCCTCTGACCCCAGATAAGTTTATTAGGGTGCATAATATATTGGGGGATACAATATATCACCACACTAAGTGTAATGGTGTATACCTGTAGTCCCAGTTACTGGAGAAGCTGAGGCAGGAGGATCACTTAGCCTGGATCATAGTGAGACTCTGTTTAACAATAACAACAAAGTTAAGTAATGTAAAAATGCATTGAATACACAAAGTCGACCAAATACTTAGTAACTCAGTTATAGTGCAGGTGTTGTTTATCATCTTGTTTCTCTGTTTGCTTTGAGACATTCTCCTATAGCTCTGGATGACCTTGAACTTCTGATCCTCCTACCTCCATCTCCAAGTGATCACAAGCCATCCTGAATGTGTGGTTGCTGCAGAGATAGCCTGTATTGCCAGGGTATTTATTGTATCACATATGATAATCAAGGAAAGGGCTTTTGTTTCACTTTGAAGTACAGTTTCCACTAAGTTTGTATCGTTGGTGTATCATGATCATCAAGTTAAAGAATAGAAAGTGAGTAAGTTGGAGACTTAAGTAGTTTACTGAATAGATTTACAATCTAGGACAATAGACAACAGTGTGTTCTTATGCAACCTTAGGACCAAACATCCACCTGTCATTTATTCATTGCTTTTCTCTGGGCCTGCACTCTGTGAGGCTAAGTGTCTAATAGACTGAACTGATGGAAATGGACCTGGCCTGCTCTGTCTAAATAGCACAGCCATTAACTACCTGCGGCTATAACATGTAGGGAATGTGCTTTAGAGACAAAGAACCTGAATTTTTGAACTTAGTATTCTTTTAATTCATTGAAACTGACCACATGGAGCTATTGAATTGGACATCACAGGTGAGTTCAGTAGGAGAAATGAATGCCCAGTATTCACAATGTGGGTGTGATAGACTGGGCCAAATGTAGATGTATGGTTCTTTCCCCCATGATATATGGTTGCTGAGAACCAACCTTTCAGAACCATCACCTTTAAACCTATGACCACACTTTGAACACTTTTTAGTGGACGCTTGGTCCCACTGTGACTTAAGCCAGGGCTACCTCCTGCTTGGATTGCTTCAATAGCTTACTCATTCATCTCCCTGCTTCCAGCACATCCCCCAGGGGGATCCTAGGGGCAAAAAAGAGATCATACTGTTCCTTTGCATGAAATCTTCCAGGGGGAAATTCAAAGCATAGACCTGTACAACAGCCAATAAGATCCCTCCTGTCATACCCTCTGTCTTGCTTAGCCCTAGGCATGCTGATAGATTTGCTGTGCTGAGCACACACCAGGGAAGACCTTAGGAGTTTCACATTTAGTTATTCACATATTTGCATAGTTTTCATACCTCACCTTCTTTAGGTCCTTATTCAAATTTCACCTGCTCAGTGAAATCTTCCCTGAAAATTCCTTGCACCTGCCTACTCATTGTCCCAGACCCAAACTCCTTATCCTTTTTATGTGTTTAATTTTCTCCCCAAGACAGTGTTATGTAGCATCCCATATACTTACCTTACGTATTTTCTGTTTCCTCAAGCACCTTAGGCTGGAAGCTCGTTGAGGGAAGAGATATTTTGTGTACTACTATAGTCAGCTAAGTGTACCTAGCACATAATAAATGTTCAATAAATATCACATGAATGGGTTAAAGAATAGCGATCCATATAAATGATAATAAAAAATAATGGAGGCTATATGTGTTTGCATACCTGTAATCTTACACTCACCATGTGAAGCAAGAGAATCCCAAGTTTGAGATAACCTGGGTATGTAGCAAGACCATGCCTTAAACAACGTGTACATATTATACTGTTTTTCTTTTCTTTTCTTTTTCTTTTTTTTTTTTTTTTTTTGGTTTTTCAAGACAGGGTTTCTCTGTGTAGCTTTGAGCCTTTCCTGGAACTCACTTGGGAGCCCAGGCTGGCCTCGAACTCACAGAGATCCGCCTGGCTCTGCCTCCCGAGTGCTGGGATTACAGGCGTGCGCCACCACCGCCCGGCTTATACTGTTTTTCTTACCACACTTAGCCTAAATTACTTGGGTAAATTACAGGGAAAGGTCGAGCTGAGTCTGCTTGTCACTTCAGAACACCCACTGATCTTACATTTTAAATTCTAGAAGTCAGGCAGTACCTCCTCTCCTCTCACGCTTTTCCATTTAGTCCACTCACCTGAGCACACTAACCACACTTTTGAGCTTTGTTTCTTATTTCTCATTCCTCTCATCCACCCAGAAGTCACTCCACATTCAGCATATTTGTGGTGAATTTTGCTCAGTCACATCCTCTCGGCATCACCGTGGGTTCTTGAAATTCAAGCACACCACACTTGGAGGTAATGTTGAATCGTTCCTCCCAGGGTAATGAAAAGCTTCATGGTGACAATGACTTGTTGAAGCACCATTCTGGGCAGGCACAGGATCAGGGGGTAGAGATGGGACAGCAGCCATCACCCTCCCTGTGAACTGTGTGTACGCAGTTGGTGTGTGCCTCATCAAGTAGTCCATCTACGTTCTGACGCATGTGCAGAAGGCCTTCCGGTTGTGGAGGCCAGTGTTGTATGTGATCAGCAACAAACTCCTCTTCCTTTAAATGCATCTTCTAAGAGTCTTGGGTTGTTAAGTAATCCAAAATGGGTAAGCAAATAAAATAAAGAAGACTGAACCATAGACCACAATGAGCAAACATTTAAATGTCTTACATTTTTAACACAAAATAATTCACACTTATGAAATATCCAAACTTGTAACAGAGAAAAGTAAAATAAGCCAACGAGTTGTGCCTAAATCCTGGGGTTGTATGTTGCACGCAACCTTTCACATTTGTTTTTTGCTACGCATTCCTTTCTATATCTAAATAGGCCAGTTAGTTATCTTAGCTTTCACTGGGTTAAGGAACTTGCCTCGTAACTCTAGGAGAGAAAAATATTTCTGGACTTGGCCATTCATGCGCTAAGTATTCAGACTTACTTGGTTTAAGAGTGTTTTGTCTAGTCCTAGATTAACACCTCCTAACTCTAATCTGAATACGTCACTTGATTCCAATTTTATATATTTTTCTTTTGAGGTTAAATTTATATACAGAGCAGTGAACAGCTCTTAAGTATAAAATTCGATGTTTTGATTAATATGACATCACCCAAGTAGAATATTTGCAGACTCCTAGACAGTTCCCCTCATTCCTCATTAAAACAGAGCATTATCATTAATCACTGCATATGAAAACGCTGAAATCCCGTGAAAGGAACTTGATAGATTTTCCAAAATCTGACATCACAAGTATACACGTTATTCTAAATAATTGATATGAAGATAGAATTCCCTAAAAGTCAAACAAACGACAACAATGTAGGTGTAGGTAAGAGGATTCTTTTGGGATGATAAAATATTCTAAAATTAATTGTGTGATGTTTGCACTTTTCTGCTAATAAACTAAAAGTTACTGAATTGTGAGTTTTAAGTGGGTCAGTTTTGTGGCATATAAATTAAGTCTCAATGGAGCTATTAAAAAAATTGTTCCGAAATGGTAATGCAGCCAGCTGGGCTCAGGAACCTTTATTCATAGCACTTGAGAGGCAGAGGCAGGTGGCTTTTTAGAGTTTGAGGCCTGGTCTACATAGTGAGTTCCAGGCTAGCCAGAACAACACAGTGAGACCTATCTAAAAAAAAAGTCTCAAAAAATGTATGCAGCCAAAACACATGGGAAACCGTGTTATTGAAGTATTTTTTAGTAAGTTCATTAATAGAAGTAGTTGATAAAATATTATGTAATTTTTATTGAGTTAGTAGCCTTGTGGAATTTGTCAATTTTTGGAAATTTGTATTGATTTTCTTTTTTCCCCCTACTCTAAATAATTACTTACTTCTGTAGCAAGATTATCTATTCCAGAGTTTGGGTTTTTCAGACTGTTCGAAATAGTAAGGGTTAGATAATAACGTATTGATACATGACAGAACCCCACCCTTTCCTTTCCTCTCTTTGATTTCCAGTACTGCATGCCTTCCTTGCAATAGGTTTTTCTCTTTCCTTCCATACCACGTACACCAGGGCTCACGGTCCAAGTTAACGGTAGTATACCATATTGAGTAATCATATACTAACCCATGCTTTTGGGGGTCACTGCTGCTTAGCTGGTTCTTCTTTTAGGGTGATATATGAGAACGCTGTGGATTGGCACCAGGCATTCTTTGTATTAAGTAAATAATCTATCACTGAGAACACCCTAGCTAGCCCTCCTTCCTGTGTTTACAGAGGTGAATTCTTAGGCATTGAATAGTAATCCTTTGAACTGGGTTCCTGGGTTCTCTAGGTCCCTCAATTAATAAGCTCATAGAAATCAAGGTCCACCTCTCAGCCTATATGAAGTTCTGTCCGAATTTATGGATTGTGGGTTATTTTTCCAGGTATAAGCCACAAGGTCAGTGGCCACATCTCAGGGTAGCAACGACATTTTGTGTCAGTTCTTACTCATGATTCTTGTCAACACAAATGTCAGTCTGGGAGAATCAAGGGGGCAGAAACTTAGAACATGGACACAGGGACTATGTCTGTGAGGCTTTTTTATGCAAGGGAAGGGAAGATCCACAGATGAGAAATAGTCCATTAACTGGGGTACTTCACACCCCCATAAACCTTCCCTTACTGCTGGTCTGGCAGGGGGCACGGGGACAGCAGTTGACTTTCAGAAGTTGGAATGGATCTATTTCCCGGTATACTTTCTCATTTTGGTTCCTTTGGTGGGTACCATAGTTGACTTTGATAGCCAGAGATGGGTCAGTCAAGGAAAGTAGGTGATTCACACAGTTTCCCCGCTTCTTCAGTATTAAGAGAGCAGCTGAACCATGGCCCACAATGACCTGGTGGGGTGGATCTATGGGCCACCAGGAAATCTGACCCCTACCTCCTACGTAAACTTGGTCATGTTAGTCACTTCCGTCCTTTTGGTCATCTTCTACTGGTTATGTGAATAAGACAATAGAGCTGCAAGAGAATTACAGGACCACTATACAACTGTACAGGTGCGATTCTGCCTTCAGGTGCGTGAAGGCTACCAACCCCCACATACATTCATAACTCATAGACGGGGAGACCTAAGTCCTGAAAGGGGGTGGTGGATTCAAGGTCTTCCTCTCTCTTCCCCAGTGGAGGGAGGATCGTTTCCAGCCCTTGTTTCTGCTGCAAAGACCAAATCGGGCAGAGGCAGGGGCAGAAGTGCCTACTTGGAATGGGCACTTCTCGCTGAAACTCAGCGAAGTGACATTTCACTGTGGGACAGTCCCGAAGGCAAGCTTGCAACGTGGACCGGAGAGCCTGTATCAGGGTGAGACCGGTTTCCTGGAGGAAAAGGGCCTTTACAATTGGTCCCCGGGACTCGAGTCTCTGGAAGGGGCAGGTGGCCCCGAGCACCCTCATCACAGGCCAATGACTGAATGAAGAAGACTCCGGCCCTCGGGGCGCCCTCCGAGACCGACGAACGTGCGCCCCAACCGCGCGGCGACCCTGAGGAGCCCCGCGGGCGCGCGCACTGGGGCCCAGGTGGGACGGCCTGCGCGCGGCTCGCCCCTCCCGGCGCTCCGGGGGAGAGGAAACGCCCGCCAGCGCGCCTCTCACTTTTTTCCTCCAGGGTGGGAAAAGTGTTGCGGAAGGAGACAAAGCAACAGGCAGCTCGCCGAGGGCTGCAGGACGCCGCTGCCGCAGCCGCCGCCGCTCCACTCCGCCGCCGAGCGAGCGAGCGAGCGAGCGTCGGTCGGCCGCCTCCGCCTCCGCCTCCTCCCCGGCCTCGGCGCGCGCGGGGCGCCGCCCCCGCCGGCCGCCTTCGCCTTGACGTTGCTAGGGGCCGGTCCCGGGTGCCCGCCGCCGCCTCGGGCTCCGCCAGCTACCGCCGCCGCCGGGGGTGCGCGCGGCCGCCGCCGGCCGTCCCGGGGCGCGCAACAAAGAGCCCGGCCCGCCCGCCCGCTGCCCCGCGCTGCAGCCCGGGGTGGCCCGCAGCCCCGCGGTCGGTCCCCCGGAGCCCCGTGCGGGCGATGGAAGATGGAAGGAAGAAACGCTGCTGCGGTGAGCTCGCCATCCGACCCGGGCTAGGGAGAGGGTGTGTGGAGTCTTGACGCGGCGGGGCGGCCGTACCTGACCCCGGCTTTCTTTTTGACTTGCCGTTTGCTCTGCCCCATCGGGATCCCTGGGCCACTTCACTTGGTGGCTCTGATAACTGTTCTTCTTTTTTTTCCCTCCGCCGTTTTCTTTCTTTGTGTGTGTGTTGGGGGAGACCCCAAGAGGGCCAACTTTTTGTTGTTAAGGTTTCGTGTTTTTAATTCACCCCTCTTCTGCTTCGTGAACCTCATCTGGGGAGAAGAAACCTGAAAGCTGCTTCTTGCCCACTGGTCTAAAGAAGGAGGCATTAAAGAGGACCCGAGGTGCCCATGTTAGCCTGCCAAGTCAGCTCTCAGATTGATTGACTATCATGTTTCTCTGTCAGAAAGGGAAAAGAAAACCCTCGCACGGGGGAAAGCAAACAGGCTGGAGGAGATTATTCCGTGGCACATTTCCACTAGCTTTTAAAGACATTTAAGTGATTCTGTTTTACATGCATTTAACTTTCGACATAGATGTCCTGGCAACTGATGTAATGAAAAAAAAATTGTTTTTTTTTTTTAAAACAAAAAAACAAAAAAACAAAACAGGCTATCACAGGCTACGAGGCTGGGTTTACCATGCTGTCAGTTCCCGCAGTAATAAGTGTTTACTTTAGCTACTGCTCTGGGTGTAGAATGATGTTAACCACCACCAGGCAGGAGGTATAATGGGCATTAGGACTGCATTTTCCAGACTCTGGCCCTCGAGACAGTGGGATCCAGGATTTCCGCTCCAGAGATTTTCTTGAGTGGGTCCAGGTGCAGGTATAGGGAGGAGGGAGATCTGGAAAATCACTTTAAGTGGGATTTTGGCAATACATAGTGCAATTCATTATCTGCAATTGAGTATGTACAAAGGATGTTGCCAAGCCCAATGGCCAGTGAGTAGGACAGAATTTGTGCTCTCTAGGAGCCAGCTTTCTTTTAGGAGAGACCGAGTAGGTTCTGTGCAGGTTCCAGAGAAATCGTGGGGTCTGTTTTACAGATTTGGAAGTCCCAGAAGAAGCCCTGGCCCATAAAGGCGTGGGATTGGTTGGCTTTTGTTAAGGTATAGGGGAGAGGATGTTCCTTCCCAACTGAGAGAGGGCAAATACTTTCTACCCTCTCACAATAAAAGCTTTTGCAGACTTGCTTTGAGTATTTACAAATTCCCTGTAGAAGTTCTGGAGTGATTGGTCATGCATTATTCACAAACTAAGTCACCAGGTTTATGATGGGTTAATCTAGGTCTTGGTGAAGAGGTGCTGAGGCGAAATTGTGAACATCAAAATGTGTATGCACGCTGGCATCAGCGCTGCCTTCTTTGAGGACTCTGGGGATAACGCCATTTGCCGACTATGAAAAGATGGTATTTGGGGGTTCGGGTTGGATTGAAAGACAAGTAATACATGCTGACCATCCCCAGTTTTGGCTGCAGTACATTCAGACTTGGTTGGGCTTTAGGCTGACAGAAAAGGAAAATGTAACCAAAGCCTGTGCTTTAGTATGTGAAATATGGTTATAGAAGGTTCGGGGGGGGGGGGGGGAGTGTCTAGTCTAACCTGAACCACGTTTGCTGCAAGTGTTCTCCACCATGTTCTTCCAGGACCTTGAATGGCTTTCTTCCTGTTTATTTTTTTTTAAATAATGCTAATATTGAACCCAGAGGCTGATGTATGCTATGCTACTGATCAGCTGTTTCCCTACACACCCCTGAGTTCTCTTGAGTTCTTTTAGGAGAGTACCAGTGAAATTCTCTAGATTTCATAGTTACAGGATGCTGATGACATTCTCCAGAGCATTAGTTCATGTCTTGACAATCTGCTTGTATCTGTGAAAATGTATGTATATTCAGAAACGAAATGGTGCTGTTTTCCTGAGTACCAGTCTGTGTTTCTGAGTTATCTTCCAAAGCTCCATTTGTAGTGACGGTTTGAGTTTATGATGGAGAAAAGGATAATTTGAAGCGTTCAGTTGATAAGTTATTCTGAAACCCAAATTACCATGCCTTGTTGGGAAATAAGGTGTAACTCATAACATTAATAATGAGTCTTTGCTTATGCTATCTTATTTATACAAAAATAGCACATGTCCTTGCAATACTTGTTTGCCCTACCAAAAGGACGATTTTTTCCTGTGCCCAGAAGGTCAACAAACTGAAATCCAGTTGGTGTTGCCAAATGGACAAGGACCTTGTTGGAACTCCAGGGCACGGGGGTGGTGGATAATTCTCTGTTGGCAACACCTGTGATATAAGGCAGCCCCCCAGCTCTTCTCTCCTCCCATGGCAGAGTCAGACTGTGGACAGAGAGGGCTGGCTGGCTTGCTTTCTTTCGTTCGTTCCTTCGTTTGTTCGTTTCTTCCTTCCTTCCTTTCTTTCCTTTTTTTTCTTACTTAATTGTGACAATGATCTTGTTTGAAATACTCCTTTATGATCCTAAATCAGTGAGATACATCAAATGTACTTGCTTATGAGCTTTCTTAAGTGGTTATTTGGAGTTAGAGATCTGGAGTGAGTGGAGGCATCCCATTTCTACCTGAGGCTGGGACACTTTCCTTTTTATATGTTGTATTTTCGTGTGCTGTGAGTTTGTGTATATGCATATATTGTATTTACATGTGCTGTGAATTTGTGTATATGCATATATTGTATTTATATGTGCTGTGAGTTTGTATATATGCATGCATGTATATACACGGGCGTGTAGGGCCAGAGGACATTAGGTGCTGTTCCTTAGGATCTGTCCACTTGTGATACAGTCTCTCCTTGGTTGGGAGCTTGTTGATTTATTTTAGGTGGGCTGGTTAGTGGGGTTCCTGTCTCCGCTTCCCCAGTGCTGGGATTGCATGCGTGTGCCCCTGCACCTGGCTTTAGTACGTGGGGCTTTTGGGTGCCAATTCAAGCCCTTGTGTTTGTAAAACACTTATTTTTATGCAGGACACCTGAGAAGCAGATGTGCCTTTATGTTTCATTTCAGGCTCTACCTTTTAGAAAATGCTTTCTTTACAGTGAAGTGCCAAGGTCACAGCTAATCCTTTTTGAGTTCCGCCCTGTTAGACCATCTCCTGTCCCTGTGATAGCCATGAAGTCACTACTGTCATCGTCTCCATCTGGGAAAGTTGGTTGCTCAGCATCCCACAGCTAATAAACTTGCAAAGCAAATATTCAAACTCAAGTAGTCTAATATGCTTAATCCCCCTTTCCTGAGTCCTCAGAGTGCTGTGGAAACTGAGGTTTGGGGTCTAAAAGGTGATGGATGACAAATTCATCAGCAGCCGCCATTGGGTAGCTTTATTGGCTGAAACAGCAACACTACCATTACTTGGCTCAAGAGATAAAAATTGTATAATTTCTTGTCCAGAGTACATTAAAGAGTTAGTTCCCTATAGTCATAAATCATTGAAATAAAAAAAAAGCAGATTAACAACTTAAAAGTTGAATGCAAGCCCCACATACTTAAATTTCTAATTATAACACCTCAGAGAAGTATCTAGATGTCTCTGCCACAGTGGTGTTGACATAGAGAAGACTGCTTTCCCTTATTTTTTCTTCCCAGGAGCTGGAGCTCAGAGCTTGTTGAGAATGCGTCTGAAACAATAAGAAGGGCTAGTGAACCAGCAGAGGGCATTCCTAAAACCAGGCCAAAGCTGCTCCCTGCTTGTCTGGCCTTCTGTTCTCGGACCTTTGCTAGAAACAGTCAATTGTAGAAATGAAGCAGCTTGGCTCTTCCTGAGGTTGTTGGTCAGTGCACATGGGAAACAGAACGTGTTAAAAAGCAGCTGTAGCTTCCTTTGCTTGGCCTCCAGGAGCTCATTGGTGGTGAAGCACTAATGGGGTTGCTTTTCTGTAGGTAAAATGCTACTAGCTTTTTCAGAATTTGGGGTTTTGAAAACTTTATTTTCCAAGAAGTTGCTGGGGAAGGTAGAGTGGGTCACAGGACACTGAGCAAGAGGGTTCTCGGTTGTAGTGAGTGGCAGACTGTGCAATTAGATGCTTGCTGTCTTTGTGATTCTATTACAGTCTAGCAGATTTACAGTAGAAAACACCGTGAAATTGGAGGCAAGCTGTATGATCTCTCGGGGCAGGCATCTCCTGTGACTTCCCCTTTGTGTGTGAGAACTTCCAGCAGAGCATGCTTGAAGAGCAAAGCTGCTTTCTTGGGTCTGGAGCTTTGTGCATGACTGTCACAGTTCGGGCAGCTGTTTTTGTTTTACAGATGTTTCTGGTGGCTCCAAAGGGTCCATGACCTACGTGCCTGGTCTGCTGACACCCATTTCCTCTCATAAAATCTCCATAAGAAAACAAAACAAACAAACAAAAGCATCATTGCTTTCTGGGCATTAATATCTCATTAGTAAATTAGGGTAGGAATTAAGGTCCGTACTTTTCATTCATCCATTCATTTATTCATGGAGTCTCCACACAGGTTTGTCTACTGACCTAAGCTGACCTAAGACCATCCAGAGTCCTCCAGTCATTCTTCAGAGAGGCAAACTCCACAACTGGTGAATACTGACATTGCTGTTCCGAAGAACCCAGCTCCTATAGCTGAAGGACTCAGTCAAGCTCTTCGTCAGCACTGCCTAGAACTTTCTGTTCTCTTCGGAATGTCCTAGATCTCCCTTGTCCAGTAGCCAGAATTTGGATGTGGCTAGCGAGTACTTCGTATGGCTGGTCTCAAGAACTGAATTTAAAACTAAATGAATTTATTTAGATATTCAGTGAATGTAGACAGTCTTAGGTAGCTAGTGACCATTCTGCTGCACAGCCAGGCAATCAAGCAAAAGTACTTTAAGGGATTCCCTTGTCTGACTTGAGCTGACACATCCCTCTTGAACCTCTGGCTGCTCTTGTGTGTTTACTGACTGGACTTTGATAAATCGAGGCTTGTTCTTATTTATTTCGTCATGTCTGATAGGTGCAGATGTGGGAACAGTATATGGGAGGTATGAGATTTTAATGAAAGTGAATAAATGAATTTAAAATGAGAGGAAAAATGGAATTGCCGTAGGAGCTATTAGGAGGAAAACAGGAACATATTTTGTAACTAGTATCATATAAATGGGAAACGTTTTGAGTCTAGTCTGGCTGAGAGGTGTCTATTGGTTTAGGTTAATGCGAGAATGAGTGACATTGTTTTGAGAGCTTACAGAAATGATGGCAATATTACAGTTGACTTCTTTCTTTTCTGTAAGACATGTCTGATACTCTCACTTCAACTTCTTGTGAATCGTGTAGCATAGTCATGGTGATCCAGTTGGACAGTGGTGGGTATTGAAACAGTGAAGGTCTTTCTTGAAAAGCATACAGAACTGTCTTGGAAGCCAGTAGATACTCAAAGAACATGAAGACAACAGGAAAATGCCCGGATGACACACATATTAACATGAAAGGCGTGTTGGGCATTATTCCTATAGAGAAGTGAAACTATTTCTAAGTCATAGTTAGAGATACAGTGTACTCGTAAGGCAGTGGGGCAGAGAAAAATCTCAGACACTGTGTGACAGATCTAGGAAATGAACAGCTATGTTGCAGGCTCCAGGCTTGTCCTGTAGTTATGCATACCCAACTGATTTTGTGTGCAGTATGTGTGACAACATGAGAAAGTTCTCAGCATTGGTCAGAGGCAGTGAACTCCTCTGTATTCAGGCTGACTTTGATCTTCTGTCTCTCTTTTAAATGCTGGCATTACAGTGTGAGCTACCCTTCATGTGGTCTTGGTTTGCATTTCTCTAATGTCTGATAGTATTACATTTCTTATGTATGTTGGCTACCTATACATCTTCTTTGGAGAAATAATTGTTCAGATAGATTCGGGATTCCTATCTTCTGTGTGATATAAGCTTTGCAAGCATCTTCTACCATTCTTTGAATTGTCTTTTTATTTTCATTTCTTGTTCTTTGCAATAAATGTTCTTTATCTTAAGCAAAGTACTATTCATTATGTGTATATATTTGCTGAAGTGAGTGGACAAAGTAAGCAAAATAATTGCATAACTAATAATTTTATACTTTCTGGGAGAAAAAGGGCATAGCTGGGCATGGTGGCACCTGGAGGCAGAGGCAGGTGGTCTATGTGAGTTGGAACTGCAGCCTGGTCTACATCGAAGAGTTCATGCCAGCCAGGGCTATGGAATGAGACTTTGTCTCCAAAGGGAAAAAAATAAAGAAAAAAAAAAGGAAAAGAGAAAAAAGGATTTAGCCTTGGGCTGTGCTTCTTGAGAAAAACTCTGAAGACTTTGAGATCCATAGGTTTATACTGAAAGGAAAATTTGAAACCATTTCTCTAGAGACTTTAAAAAATTTTTTCTTTATTATTATTATTATTATTATTATTATTATTATTAGTCTTAATTTTATACATCAGCCATGGGTTCCCCTGTCCTCCCCCTCCTGCCCCCACCCCCACCCTCCTCCCAGCCCCTCCCCTCCATTCCCATCTCCTCCAGGACCAAGAAACCCCTGGGGATTCATTTAAACCTGGTGGATTCAGTACAGGCAGGTCCTGTCCCCTCCTTCCAGACTGAGCAAAGTGTCCCTGTGTAAGCCCAAGGTTCCAAACAGCCAGCTCATGCACCAAGGACAGGTCCTGGTCCCACAGACTGGGTGCCTCCCAAACAGATCAAGCTATTCAATTGTCTCACTTATCCAGAGGGCCTGATCCAGCTGGGGGCTCCACAGCCTTTGGTTCATAATTCATGTGCTTCCATTCGATTGGCTATTTGTCCCTGTGCTTTTTGCAATCTTGGATTCAACAATTCACACTCTTGCAGTCCCTCCTCTTTCTCGACAATTGGATACCTGGAGCTCCACCTGGGGCCTGGCTGAGCTCTGCATCCACTTCCATCAGTTATTGGATGAGAGTTCCAAGACGACTGTTAGGGTGTTTAGTCATCTGATCACCAGACTAGGTCAGATCAGGCTTTCTCTCGACCATTGCCAGCAGTCTACAGAGGATATATCATTGTGGATCTCTGGGGACCTCTCCAGCACTCTGCCTATTCCTGTTCTCATGTGGTCCTCATTTATCATGGTCTGTTATTCCTCATTCTCCCTTTCTGTTCTTGATCCAGCTGGGATCTCCTGCTCCCCTAAGCTTTCTTTCCCTCAAATCTTGCCCTTCATTACTCCCACTGTCGTCCAGGTTGTTCATGTAGATCTCATCCATTTCTCTGTCATTGGGTGATCCCTGGGTCTTTCCTAGGGTTCCGTTTTCTAGGTAGCCTCCCTGGAGTTGTGTAGCAGTCCAGTCATCTTTGTTTTACATCTAGTATCCTCCTATGAATGAGTACATACCATGTTTGTCCTTCTGAGTCTGGGTTACCTCACTTAGGATGATTTTCTCTAGATCCATCCATTTGCCTGCAAACCTTATGATGTCATTGTTTTTCTCTGCTGAGTAGTACTCCATTGTGTATTTGTACCACATTTTCTTTATCCATTATTCAGTTGAAGGGCATCTAGGTTGCTTCCAGGTTCTGGCTATTACAAACAATGCTGATATGAACATAGCTGAGCAAATGCCCTTGTGGTATGATTGAGCATTCCTTGGGTATATGCCCAAGAGTGCTACAGCTGGGTCTTGGGGGAGATGGATTCCCAATTTTCTAAGGAAGCGCCATATTGATTTCCAAAGTGGCTGTACAAGTTTGCATTCCCACCAGCAGTGGAGGAGAGTTCCCCTTGCTCCACATCCTCTCCAGCATAAGCTGTCTTCTGTGTTTTTGATCTTAGCCACTCTGACAGGTGTAAGGTGGTATCTCAGAGTCGTTTTGATTTGCATTTCCTGGATAATTAGAGATGTTGAGCAATTCCTTAAGTATAGAACATAGTGCTTTCTTGGATCAGACAGAGATTCACCTTTTGAAAGAAGACCCTGAACCTAGTCAAACCTGCTTAATCTTTATAGATGCTGTTATTTTGCCCTGTAGGTAATGTCTTCCACACTTTTCTGTCACAAGAATATCCCAGCTTTAGGTTTCTAGGGATACCTGAAGACTCTGGTTTGGTAGCACTGTAAATGGCCATCCATGTTCTATGAGCATCCTGTATAATTCTGAAGAATGCTGGAATCTCAAATCTTTCCTGAAGACAATAAGGACTTTCCAGTGGGTGGCCTGCAGAATTTAGTTAGTTCTCTTTGGTTGGTGTGTTCTCTAGGTGACAAACATCCTTCCCTATGGGAGATCACAGGATGTTTGTTGATCTAGCCCTGCCTGCTTCTGCAGCTGTGCTCAGAGGTGTGTTTAGTCTTGCCATTGCTGAATCTCTGGAGGCCTCCTGCAGGCACACGGAACTCCATGAGCCTGGTGGGGAGAGAGGGGCAGACAGAAAAGCCAAATAGGCGTCATTTTACAGAATTTCTACGCTTTGATTGCTTTAGGTGGCTGGTTGGAGTCTCCCGAAGAATTTACTAAGTGTGTAGCCCCAAGAGGAGACTGTTTCCTCATAAAGCAGATCTGCTTCAGCAGGAGGCAGTGCTATGCAATGGTTAGGGTGCGGATCTTCCTTAGTCTGATTCACATCTTAAATCTGTCACATAGGTGTATCACCCTGGGCAAATTATTTTGACAGGCCTGTGCCTCCCTGTCTCGTGACATCATTGAATACCTCAATAACATCTACTGGTTGGGAGAGGCTTAGGATTACCTGGAAAAGCAGTAAGTGGGCAGTGACTGTGACCTTTGGATGGAAGTTATACTTATGTTTGGGTAGAACTATTGTTGCCTTTCTTGAGGTCACATATCTATTAAGTGGTATACTGACCTTTCTGGCATCTGTCTGTGATTACCTGTGAAAGTGCTATATAGAAGTCAGAAGAAAAATTTTAGTACTTTGTATGGTGCTTTGGCACATAGTAGTCATTTAATAACTATGTCTTCAGTGACTTATTTAAATATCACAGACAGTTAAATAGGTAAGTACAAGAAGCCTCCCAAGAAGAGAGGGACAGTGAAAGTGCTCTGATGTTTAGCCTTGTCTAACATGGAATAGAATTTAGAGGGCCATCAAGATTTTTGGCCTATTAACTTGGTGCTGTTGGCCTCACTGTGGGCTTTTTGTTTTATGGTAGTGGAATTCTCCCACTTTTTAGCATTTATGCGTTGCAAGTTTCCATGTGACTGGCATTATAAGTCTCAGTAACAGTCTAGAACACAAAAGATAAGGTGACATGGCTGTGAAAGTCCTCACCTTGTTCTTTGCCCCCTGGCAGATAAAGATGATGAGCTGTGTTTGCCTAGTGTGAGAAAATGGTCTTAGATATCCCTTCCATTCATTCATTTTTTCTTTGATTTTTCTCTTCTCCTTTCCTTTTCCTCTCCTTCCCACCTTTTATTTTGAGACAGGGTTCCATGTAGCTGACAATGACCTTACTGTTCCCCTCTTCCTATGCTAGTATTGTAGGCATGCACTACCACACCACGTTTACATGGCACTAGGGATCAAGCCCAGGACTTCATGCGTGCTAGACAAGTACTTTATGAACTGAGCTACATCCCCAGCCCCATCTTTCATTCTCAACACATTTCTTCCTACCTTCCTGGTGAGGCTTTTGTGTCAGTTGATAGTCTCTTGTATTGCTGAGTCCAGTTTTAGGCCATGGGGAGACCTCTAATAGGACATAGTATGATATTCTAAAACTGGAGCTCATGTAAACATATGTAGCTTATAGACTTTGATAGTCTTAGGGAAACTAAAGCCAAGAATTTTTAATCATTAGGCCAGTATCTATACATATATGATTACTTAAGGTAGTGAAATGATTTAATTATAAAATCATATATCAGTAAGATTAGCAAGGGAGTTATAAGTTTGATTATCATTCTCTTCTCAACCTAGGTAGTGTATGTAGACATATTTGTATCATGAATTTTTATATTTTATAAATAATGTTTTACTTTGCTTCCTTTTAGTAATGGCAATTTAAAAACAAAATGAAATTCTCTAATGAATTCTCTAACATCCTTTGGCCCGGAGCTCACTATGTAGCCCAGCCATCTTAAAACTCTTGGCAATCCTTTGGCCTGAACTTGCTTTGTGCTGAGATTATAGTCATGTGGCACTGTGCCTAGCGTGATGTCTTCTTCTGGGGGTAGGTGAGGAATCTTTTAGCTTATGCTTCAAGGTCACAGTCCATTACTGAGAGAAGTCGGGGCAGGAACTGAAGCAGAAATCAGGGAGGAATGTCTCTCATTGGCTTTTAAAGCATTTCGTTTGGTATCTATGCCAAAACCACTCTTTCTATGCCTACATTTTATTATTTTGGGCAATGTTTTGTTAAGTGTACACAACTTTAGTAGTAAGTACAGCCATCACAATTTCGGGGCAAACACAAATGGTTCTCGGTAATCTCCATGCAAGCAGAATTTCACAAGTTTGCCAGAATCATGATGACCGACTGTGATTATTAGTGATAATGGGCGTCAACTAGGATGTCTAAGGCAGTGTCTAGTCATCTTTGAGGTGGTTAGTGGCAACTCCTACTTTGCACATAGTAACTTCAGAAACAAAAGCAAACCTATTATATACAAATTAGTATTATTGTGATATTAATATTAAGGTAGAGAAATTAGCACTTTTTAAAATTTTGTTTTAAAATCACTTTTTACTTTTCTCTGCCTTTCATCATTCTGTAGTATGCAGAGATACTCCTTTTTGGAATAATTCAATTCTACACATAAACAGGTGCTGAAACTATTTTCCTTTCATCTAGAAGACACTTTTAACTTCCAGAAAGTGGCTTATAAAAACATGACCTACCATGTTCATTTACAGCGTGTGCTACTGAAGAATACCAGTTTTTTTGTTTTTTTTTTTTTCTGTTTTGCACTTAAGTTCAGAAGTTCATGGAAAGTGGATAACGCCCAGATTTTATACATCATTAAAACATAAAATGCTTGCACCATACATCGTAATTTCCCTTTCACCTGAAGAAATCAAAGTCCATTACATTGTCCTGGCCACTTTCATCTGCCTGCAGGAAGGATGCGTGTGTAGAGCTCCCATTTAAATGTGGTCTGCTAAAGCAAGGTTTAGAATTTTCAGGAAGCCTGGCATCCTTAGAATGTGTCAGAACATCTGAGTTTAGAGAGCTGCTTCTTTATGGTGGGTTATATTTTATGGGGCTAACTTCATGATCAAATTTGAGGTTTGTTTTCATACAATAACTGAATATGTGTTTGTATACTAAGTGATCTACTTAAAAATATAACTTTAAAATGTTACCAGAAATACTGTAATAGATTCTGTGCAGCTCTGTAATACTGTCCCCTTGCCTTTATTCCTACACTTCATTCAACAGATATTTACTGAATTTCTCTGTTCTAGGCATTGTTTTAGGTGTTGGGTTTTCAGTGGTGAACAAAACTGACTAAAACGTGTGTGTGTGTGTGTGTGTGTGTGTGTATGTGCACAAGAAAGAGAGAGAGAGAGTGCTCTTATTTCTGTAAGGAGGTGGGACAGATTTTGTGTGTATGTGTGTGTGCACATGCATGCGTGTATGTGAATACTGATGCTATAAAGTCTTCTAGGGCAAAATAATGGACAGGAGGGTAGTTGAAGGTTCATAGAATAGGAATTATGAAAAGCATGGTTGGTTGAAGATGGTGACTGGCCTGAAACAGGGAGCAGCCAATGCAGAGTCTAGGGCAGGGTCACGCTCTCAGCCTTCCAGGAGCTGGGGAGTCTTGAGCAGACAGGGAAGCAGACAAGATCAGCAGTTCCTGCAGAGCCTTGCAGTATTGTAAGAGTTTTGGCTTATGTCTAGTGTAAGGAGAGAAGATGTTGAAAGAGTATCAAGTAAGGATGTGACATGATCTGGCGCGTGTTTTAGAGCAGCTGTCTCATGAGAATGCACTGTATGGGCAGGGGTAAGGGCAGAAATGGACAAACTCATTATGAGGAAGTTCTTTGAGCAACATTGGCTTGGATGGATCAGAGAGAGATGTGTTTGATTTTTGCCCTTTTCTTCCCTCACTCTGTTCTTGATCTTGGGACAGTTCTGTCCCAGACATTCTGAGATTATAGGCACGAGCCCCCCATACCTGGCAGGGAACTCAGTGTTGGAGATAGTTTGCCCGGTTTTCAAAAGAGAGGTCCAAGCTAGAGATAAGTATTGTGGAGTTGTCAGGTGCTTTGACTCAATGAAACCCACAAGGAAGCAATTGTCAGTGAGAAAGGAAAGAGGCTCAGCCTCAAGACTTGGGTGGCTGGCTCACTGAAGGTAGAGAGGTGAGAGAAGACCCCTCAATAAAGGAGAAAAAAGTAATAATAAAGGAGAAACAAACAAACAACTATGGGGGAAAATCTTGAACTCGGTGTCACAAGAGGAGCCGAGTGAAGACACCTCAAGGATGGGTCAGATGCTTCTTGAAAGGTAAAACTCAGTAAAACTCAGGGTCAAGTACAAAGCGACTGGAAACCTAGCCATGGAGAGATCGTGAAGGAGCTTCTTCATTTTGGTAGAGCAATGGTGAACAAAAATTGATCACTGGAGGTGGAAGGGAGGAGGTGGAAGGGAGGAGGTGGAAGCGAGGAGGTGGAAGGGAGGAGGTGGAAGGGAGGAGGTGGAAGGGAGGAGGTGGAAGGGAGGAGGTGGAAGGGAGGAGGTGGAAGGGAGGAGGTGGAAGGGAGGAGGTGGAAGGGAGGAGGTGGAAGGGAGGAGGTGGAAGGGAGGAGGTGGAAGGGAGGAGGGGAGCAGAGAAAGAAGCATTCAATATTCAATGTCAAAGATTTCAAGGATTTTTTTTTTTCTATAAAGGGCAAGTGGGGAATGTAGGGGTGAAAGGAGGTTTTAAAATGGGAAAATAACAATGTGCTTGAATAGTGGTCGGAATGACGGTGATGAGGGAAAGTCAGATGCTGCCTAGGGTAGTAGTACAGTTCCCATCCTAAAGGGCTGAAAACAACTGAAATCAGTCAGCTTCGTTCACAAACACTAAGTCTTGGTAGTGCATCCAAGATATGTGTATTGTATACATTCATGCATGTGTGCGTGCACGTGTGTGCACATGTGGCAGGAATGCAGCTGCCATGGTGTGCCATGTGATGGTCAGAAGATAGTTGGCCAATCTGTTTTCTGTTGCTAGTGTATGAGCTCTAGGATCACATTCATGTCAGTCCGGCTGTGTGTTTAACCACTCAACTCTGTCACTGCCCTCCACCTTATTTTTACTCAGGTCCCCATGCATATACACTGAAGGCACTTTATGGACTGACACGTATCAGCAGCTTTAAAACAGTGCTTTGTTTATTTAGTTTAGGTGTATATCATTTCTGTTCATCTTAGTCACCCAGGAGAGTCCCTAGGTGAAATATCCATGTTGCCTGAGGTATTCTTTGTCTGGATTCTGCTGGCAATTGATGGGTTCTTTAGCAGTCACTTGGAACACAGATTTACCACCAACTTTTCAGCATGCATGTAATCTGATTTCCTATGAGCTTAGCAGGTAACCCAGTATTCACCGTCTGTATTGGATGTATAAAGTCCTGTGTTCAGATGTAACAAACTCAAGGAAACAGAGGGTAATAAGCAATAAGTTGATTAGTACAGATGCCTCTAGATCTTGGGTGGGTGAACAGCTGCTTCTCAGATGTGGCAGAATCATGGGAGGACAAGGTTGAAGTGAAGATTCTGATCCTTTGAGTCCGGGATGGGGACTGAGCTATGTTCCCAACAGGCTCTCAGAAAAAGCTGGGAGTGATGGAGCATCTCCTGTGGAGTAAGGCGAGATGAGAGGGCAGTACTTCTGAGTTCCTCTCCCTCACTAGACCCTGTCCTGCACTCTGATTCCCTTCCAGCATTCAGTGTCCCTGCCTTCCTCCTCTCTCTGGCAGGCTTTTGGTCTCAGACATAAGCCTATAGGCATCTAGGTGTTTTGCACAATTATCCGCTAGCTGAGGAGACTTGAAGCAAGTTCATTTGCATATGCAGAGGGTCGGACTTCAGGGTCTCATTGAAGGGGCAAGGCCCCTCTTCTCGCCCTCTTGGACTCCTGACCACCTGTGCTGGGGCTGCTCTTTTGTCCGTTTGGGGGTGCTCCCATTGTAGTGCTCTAAGTCACGTCAGTCGATGGCTCCCGTGTGGGAGGTCAGTCCTGTGGTTTATTATCTAGGGGAATTTGGTCGGTTTGTGGAAGAGAGAGCGAACCTTTTACCGCACGCTAATATCAAGCTTCTATCCTTCTTCATCAGTTTGGCAGTATCAAGAGTGGATTCCATCTCCTTACGTCCAATCAAACAGTGGCCGGTGGCTCCTGTGACATTTGTGCCACTTTTAGCTTCATTTTGATATTCCTTTTCTCTTACTGTTTTGTTTTTGTTTTTTATTTTTCTTTTTCCTTTTTCCTTTCCTTGCTTTTTCTTTTCTTTCCAGAGAAAGAGCATGGAGTTGGGTGGGTAGGGGTTTTGGAAGAGTTGGGAGAGAGAAAATAGGATCAAAATATATATTTATTAAAAAACCAAACCAAACCAAAAAACCTTCGAGGGTGGTGAGGAATAGGCTGATGTTGGCAGCCTGCTTGCTACCCGGGACCAGGGTGACATCCCGGCCTGGGCTACTACCTAGGACCATATCTTGGCCTGAAGTCTTACCACAGCTGGCATCAGTGTTGATGTCCATGGCCTCAGTTACCACAGAAGGCCGTGCAGATGACTGCGGTCTAGTGATACCTGAGTCCTTGTTGGTGTCCAAGGGCCACACTGCCACCAGGGCCATGCTAATCTGGATGGTCTGTCTGTGTTGCCATCCAGGGCCAAAATGACATCCAAGCCTGGACTGTGGCACAGGGCTATGTCTGGGTCTGTGGCCCTGCCTCAGCCAGCGTTTGGGTTGATAGCCATGGCTCCTGATGCCACTGAAGGCCATGTAAATCCATATCACCTGAGGCATGGTGGGGATCTGGGGGTTATGTTGTAGTTGGGGCCATACAGATCTGAGTGGCCTGCACTGCCACAAGGTGCCATGGTGACATCCAGGCCTGGGCTACAGCTGAGGGCCATGTCTGGGTCCTTGGCTCTGCTGTACTCAGGGTCTCTGTTGATGTCCATGGCTCCTGATACCATCAAAAGCCATGCTGATGTCAGGTATCTGGGATACCACCTGGGGCCATGTTGGTGTCTGAGGGCCATGCTGCTGCTGCAGAGGCCATGCCAGTCTGAGTGGCCTGTGCTGCCACTGGAGCCATAGTGATGGCTGGACCCAAGGTACTACCTAGACACACACACACACACACACACACACACACACACACACACACACACACACACAGATTCATTCCCTAAGTTCTTTGACTGTAGAGAACTCTAATACAACCTCTATGCATTTAAAATGGTTGATGCTTTTAGATTAAGTTTTAGTAACATTATTTATGATAATTTCCTTTTTGAGATAGCTTCTGAGTAATATCACAGTAAAAGGCAAGGAGCTTCATGCCAAACAGACATTACACCTAATGTCCTTGATTCCTTTATCTCGTATAAGGCAGGGAGGTGGTGTCTTCACATACATTTACAATGGAGAACCTGAGAGCAGAAAGGATATGTGATTTTTTTTCCTAGGTCACATAGAAGGCTTTGAACTAATACTAATACTAGAATGTCCTTAAATTCTGCCAGCATATCCAGGTGACGCATGCACTTACTTCATCTTCAAATTATATAGTGGGAGCCTAAGTGTTTAGTTGTGAAAAAGTGTGATTGTTTAGCTGATATAATCTGCTTGCACTGGAAACTTTACTGTAAATTCTTAATCTAACTGCATCCTGTCTATTATTAATTTCAGTATTAGTTTCAAGAGTTGCTTAAAGTCTTGATTTTTGATTGATCCACTATTTAAATTTAACTATTTAACACCTTAATTTTATGCCTAATCTGTAGTCAAACTTTCTTTGGACCACTAGTTCCCAAATAATGACATAGAGACTTCTTATTAATTATGAATGTTTGGCTCTAGCTTAGACTTGTTCCTAAGTAGTTCTTAAGACCTAAATTAACTTGTTTATATTAATCTATGAGCTGCCACATGCTTCATTACCTCTCCTCACTTCTGTACATCTGACTCGCTCTGTGTCTGCCTGGGGAATCCCACATGCCTCAGATTCTTCCTGAGTGCCTCTCTCTCCCTGGAAGTCCCACCCATTCTCTCCTGCCTAGCTGTTGGTCATTTGGTTCTTTATTAAACCAATCAGAAGGCACCTTAGGCAAAGACACATCTTCATAGTGCACAAAAAGGTTGTCCCACAACACTAATTCTTAGGGAATAAATAGCTAATAATATACAATGATTTTTTAAATTGTTATAGAAAGCTAGAGTTTACAGCTTGATTGTACAGATAGAAATATTGTAGCATTGTTGTTAGTAATCATGAAAATCACATTTATTGAATGAGTATTGTGTAGCCAAGCCACCTTTGTGCTAATACTTTATACTCATTTAATCATTAGAGCTGGCTCTAAGATTAATGTTTTTATCATCAATAGTTAGGTGTCAATAGCAGTACCACCATAGCTGGAAATGGTTAGACTATAAAAACTATCTTATTATGAGAGTCTTGTATCTAAATTTAATTAATAATTAATTAATTAATTAATTAATTAATTAAAAACTGGCTTTTCCTCTGTAGCCCAAATTGGCCTTGAACTCATGGTGATCTTCCTGCCTCATCCTCTCAAGTGTAGGGGTTACAGATGTGTACTATACCATACCTGGCTAGATGTTTGTTTTCAAAATAACATTAACAGTGAAAGGGTAGGTGAGTGGTGAGAAAAACATGGATAGGAGGAGCTTGTGGACATGGTGATCTTTAACCTAAGGGCAAAAAATCCAGAAAAACAATATATGTAAAAGTTGTCTTTCAGCATTTGGAATAGGGATATGACCTGAAGAGAAAAGAAAACAGAACATTTAAGACTTCTGTCTTAGCTAGGGCTACAATTGCTGTGAAGAGACACCATGACCACAGCGACTTTTATAAAGGAAAACATTTAATTGGGGATTGCTTATAGTTTCAGAGGTTCAGTCCGTTATATCATGGTGGGATATGGCGGCATGTAGGTAGACATGATGCTGGAGAAGTAACTGAGTGTCCTACATCTTGCAGGCAATTGGAGGTGATACAGGAGTCTGTCGCTGGGAGTAGCTTGAGCATAGGAGAACTCAACCCCACCCCCACAGTGACACTCCTCTACTCCAACAAGGCCACACCTCCTAGTAGTGCCACTCCCTTTAGTGACCATTTTCTTTCAAACCACCACAACTTTCTAACAGAGTTGTTCAAAACGGAATCAGCTTTCTGTCTTGCTGCCTTTGAACAGACTTGGTCACTGCCTGGATATTCTAGATTAAATGCTTACATTAGCGAATTTGTATATATAAGGTCATAGTCAATAACTAAGAAAGTTGTTCAAATGTGAAGGAACCTTTAAGTTGTGATGTTGTAGTAAAGTGTGTTAAAAAGTAAAGTAGTCTTATAATAAATAAATAAACAAACAAACAATTATGATGAAATATATATAAATAAATAATAATAAATAATTATGGACTTGCTTTGCAAAAGGTGGAGATTGTGATTTAACAATAGAATGTCAGAGCTCAGAAAGACCCTGAAGTCTAACCTCATTTTGCCAATGAGGAAACTGAGAAAGTTAAAGAAAATGAATTAAGTGTACAGAATAGAGCTTAGAATAGAGCTCAGCAATTGAATTCAAGTACACTGACTGTATTTTAAAAACAATTTCCAATATATAAATGAAACACATTTTAGACAATTTAAAAGTTCTTTTCAGTCTTTCCTTGTACTAACAGAATGCCTTACAGGTCACTTTGTTTGTTCTAATTAGGGTACACTTGAATTCTTTTGATTATCTTATCTGAACGCAGAGCCCAGTGATTTTCCTAAGGAATGTTTCCTCAACTTTATTTAATGTCCCCATGTTTAATTTCACTGAAAACCTTTGAGAATTTATTTGTTTTGCCAATACGTGTTTTTTGAAATAATCTATTTTTGTTTTTTTTTATTTTTAAAGACATTTTATTACTTTACATTGAGAATTTCATACACGAGTAATGTATTTACATCTTTTTCTCCCTACTGTCTTCCTCCTTAAACCTCTTCCCTTCTATAAGTCTCCAACCCCCACACCCACTCTCAAATTCATAACTTTTTTTTCTTTAATTATTATAGTTACACACACACACACACACACACACACACACACACACACACACACCTACTTTTGAGAGCCTTGTGTGTGCTACATGGTTTTTCAGGATTGTAGTGTGAATTGTGAATGGTTTTCACTTTGAGATAAGAAACCATTAAATAACTTTGAGTAGTAGATCTAGAGATCTGTAGTTGATTTTTTTATTTTTTTATTTTTTATTTTTTAACTTACTGGGGGCCTGCCACCCAGTTCTCAAATAAATACATGGAGACTTATTCTTAATTATGAATGCCTGGCCCTAGCTTTGCTTGTTTCTAGCCAGCTTTTCTGAATTAAATTATTCCCATTTCTCTTTAACCACATTTTGCTTCTGGGCTTTTTACTTTTCTTTATTCTATATATCTGTCTTTCCTTCTTACTCTGTGGCTGTCTGGGTGGCTGGGTGACTGGCTGGGTGGCTGTCTGGGTGGCTGGGTGACTGGCTGGGTGGCTGGGTGACTGGGTGGCTGGCCTGGTACCCTCCTCTTCTTTTCTTGCTCTTTGATCTCTTTCCTAGATTTCTTCTCCTATTTATTCTCTCTTCCTGCCAGCCCTGCCTATTTCTCTCTCCTGCCTAGCTATTAACTGTTCAGCTTTTTTATTAGACCAATCAGGTGTTTTAGACAGGCAGAGTAACAAGCTTTACAGAGTTAAACAAATGCAACATAAAAGAATGCAACACATCTTTGCATCAATAAACAAATATTCTTCAGCATAAACCAATGTAACACATCTTAAACTAATATTCCACAACAGATTTCTTTTTTCTTTGTCTTTATTATTTTTAAATTATCAGTAATAATTTAAAATCATTCCCTGTGAATTTCAGCAAACTATAGTTTAGTTCGCTTTGATTTAGTGAGCTATTCAGACAGCAAAGCAATCGGCATTGCTGCAGCTTGAAGTTTAATCTTGTCATCATTTAAGTATGTCCACAATAAATGCAAGCCGCTTCAAAATAGTCCATCATATACTGGTTGGAAGAGCACCATGACGTCATGAATAAATTTGCTGGATCTAGGATTGGTCTCACATTTTACTGATGGTCAGAATTTTAGGTAAATTCATTCATTTTCTTTCATTCTTTCCCTCCTTCCATCCCTTCTTCCCTCCCCCCTCCTTGATAGAATTTCATACTCTAGACTCACTGTGTTGCCTAGCGTTGGCCTCAGGCTCACAAGTATTGGGATTTCCGGTGTGAACCTCTATACCTGGCTGTATTCATGTTTCTGAGCCTCAGCTTCTTTGATAAAACTTGGTTAATGGGCTTTTTGATGATTAAATGGCTCAAAGGGAGATGGTACTTTTGAAATGTCTGGCATATTATAAATATTTAATAAAACATACCAATGATAATCTACCCAAGAAAATTTTAACAATGGATACAGATAATAAACTGAGAGTATAATTTAGAACTTTATTTTTAGATAATTTTATGATTTATGTTTAGAGTTCTTACAAAATTGAAACAAGTGCTTAAAATAATACTTCCGTCTTCATACTGGTGGTTTTGCATGTGTGTGAGGGTCATTAGCTCTTTAGTATCTGAACTTGGTGTATCCCACAGGCATCAGTTTTGGGTTAGTTCTGGAGGTCAGAGCAAGATAAGTCCTGCCTGCAGGTCACAACTGACCTGTAACTGGAGGACTTGGAACTGGTGTACTATCAGGACTCCCTGAACACCATGGGTGTGTGTGAATGAGTGGGAATGTTTGTGTGTATTCTCTGGTACTCAAGATTTTTGTCTTCCCAGAGAGCAAATACAGCCCTTTAAGTTGTAGATGAATTCTGTAATGTTTTTGTTTGCTTGTCGTTTCTGGCAAATGCAGTGGACTTCACGTTCTGTATTGTACTTGTTGCAGTGTCCAGTCAGCAGCATTGTAAATTTGACTTGCTGATCTCCATGTGAGCCCAGGAAGAGACCAATGTAAAACAAAACTGCACCTATGCCCAACTCAGTCCCAGTGGCTCCCTGTTCCCTCCAGGCTCTGGTTATCTGCTTACTCTGCCTCAGTTCTGCAACTCATCTTCCTCGGCCTAGGTATCAGTGAGCTGAGCTGATAAATCATCTGAGTTGATGGAGGGCTAGAGGACTATTGTGGACATTTTAACTGTCTTTGGTGGCAGTGTTTTGTGCCCCCATCAGTTGCCTAGAAGCACATGAGCAAGTGCTGAGATCACTGTGTTACTGTGCCATCGTTTCGGCTTTCTTAGTCGATCCCTTTGTGAATGTGATCATCACGGGGATTGTAGATTGTAGATAAGGTAGCTAGAAGCATGGAGGCATTATGTTTCACAAGCATGTATGACCTTTTCTTAGGCTGTGTAATGAATTAAAAAAATTCCATTTTAAAGTGAAAAAAAAACAATGCTGGTGCAGGTGGTGCATACCTTTAGTGTTTGAGGTGAGCTTGGTTTATCTAGTGAGACTCTACCTCAAAATGAATGAATGAATGAATGAATGCATGAATAAATAACACATTTTCCTGTTTATAAAAAAATGCCCTGCTAGTAGTAGATAACTGAAGCTATCCAGATGTATCTATAGAAGAAGAAAAGGATTAGTTGTAAATTTCTGGAGTTAAAACTGATAATCTTCTTGAGGCATTTCCATTTTTTGCTTTATTCTGAGTATGTGCATCATACAGTATACATTATTTTATGTTGTGTTTTACTGTGCTTAGCATTATATTATGAACTTTTCCCCATGTCATTAAAACCATTTGCACATACGTTTTTTAAAATGAGTAGTATTTAATCTTAAGACTATACCATAATTTATTTAGTCAGTTCATTGTTGTTGAAGGTTTAGGATAGTTCTAGTTTTTCACTTTGAGGCAAAACTCTGTTATGTGATGACTACTGAGTGTTAGTCGCTATATAAACTTTGGCCTGCATCTCTGATTACTGCCCTAAAGTGGAGTGTGAATCAAAGGCTTGCCTCCCTTTTGTAGAGGTAGTATCTATCAGTTTACACGCCCACGACACACAGTAGCAGATGGAAAGAAACTTCTGTACCTTTAGTGTGTTGCGTTGATATTCATTCCTTTATAGACAGTCACTGAGTCATTCAGGCTAGTCTTGAACTTATATGCATCCTCCAAGTGCTACTATTAGCACACCTACCTTTACAATGATGCTTGAAAGGCCTGACATTGGTATAGCCACTAAAAGTCTAGATCGTCTTAAGGAGGTGGTGGACTCATAGGTATGATTGGTCCTTAGAAAAAAATGTAATCCTACTTTATGTTCCTCCAATGAGAAGACAGAGCTATAAAAGTCAATTGACTTACTCAGGACCTTGTAGATAGTAATTTGCAGAACCGGGTTTAGAGACTTGACTCTTTCCTTGCCCTATATGTTTTCTGGATTCGGATCCTCACTTAAGACAGTACTTGTCAGCTTTGAATCATAAGTGACAAAGCCTGTGGCCTAACATTCCCCCTGCCACAGTGTGTCCACTGCTTAGTGTAACAGTGACATATTCATCATGTGACTGACAGCATCTCTGTTCCAGGATTTCCGGAAAACTCCTTCCAATTAATTCTGATTAAGTCTGGCTTGAGTTACGGGTTGATGAATTGTGGATAGAGTACCTTGATGGTCTGTGTCATGTGTTCACATTCACGGCCCTGGACTGGGATGCTCAGAAGTTGGCAGTTTAAGTCAAAGCACATACAGTGAGAATGAGGGAGAGACAGTTTTAAGAAGAGGCCAGAGGAAAGATTCTTGGCAGGCAGAAACGGCAGATGTCTGTGGCAGATGAGATGGGACTGGCCAGAGGAAGCATATGCCTTAGAGACGAAAGGCATGTGGAGGGAAGAAGTTAGCATTTGAACAAACGGCTCCGAGATGGTGTGGCCTGAGTAGGTTAGATGGGATGTAGAAGTGGAGACTGGCCTGGAAAAGTGAGGTCATTAGATCACGAAGGATCTTACTTAGGTGTTTAGATTTTATCCAGTGAACACGGGTATTATTGGTGGAATTTAAGCAGGTTAGCTTTTTAGCTGTCTGGAGAATGTTGGAGAAGGCAGGGGAGGAACCAGGGAGATCTGTTAGGAGCCTGTAGGTGAGAGATGGTTTGGAATCTCAAGGTTGTAGTGGTTGAGATGCAGCCAAGTAGAAAGACAAACGAGACACCCGGATGTAGATGAACAGAACCTGACGGTCAGATGGGTGTTATGAGCAGACGCCCTGGTGTAGATGAACAGAACCTGACGGTCAGATGGGTGTTTTGAGCAGAATGACATAGATGCCTGGCTTGATTCACAGACCTCGTGGACTGCCATTCTTGTGTTAGTTACTTTTTGTGTTGCTGTGACATACACACTTGGTAGAAACAACTCAAGGGAGGAAACAGTTCATTTTGGTTCCCAGTGTCACAGGGTCACAACTCATCATGGCAGGGAGGGCAAAGCCAGACATTTCTGTTTGTAGCATCCGGAGTATGCAGTGGAGTCTGGTTCACATGGTGTTAAAACAGGAGGCAGAGAGAGCAGTGGGAACTGGAGACCAGTTTAGCTAGCAAAAGCCTGCCTCTGCCCATCTTCTTTGGTCAGGTGGGTGTTGCCTCCTAAAGGCCTCACAGTGTGCCAAAACATAGCCATCTGTTTGTTTGTTGGATATTGTTTTGTGGCACTAAATGCTTCATACCTAGGTTATAAGATTAGAATAAATATTAGCCACATTCCTTTCCATCACTGATTCTGGATGCGCTCATTAAGGCACATAGTAGGCTTATGACTTGGTTAGTCCTAAATTTAAGTGGGTAGTTGATCAAGGTTCACAGCCTTGAGAGGAAACTTAAAGGAGCAAAAGACCTCTTTGTTAGGGGTTTGTTAGGATGATTTTTTTTAACAGGGGGAGTTGGACGTAGGCAGACCTGAAGAGACTCTTCACAGAAGCCATACCACAGTTATCCAGGCTTCTCTTATGTAGGCCTCTGTCTATGCGGCACTCTTGTGGTACGCTTGCTTGGTCTGGTTTGTTCTCAGGTTGAAAGCTCCACCCCTGTGAAAATGGCAAGCTTCCCTCGAACAAGCTGACACTATGTGAGTGCACAAATATACGTGTGGGTGTCATTTTTCTATAGTTATTGAAAAGTGATGATTAAGAGAATTTGAGAAATCAAAGTTTTTATGTATGCCTTTGAAGGCGTATTAGAGCACTTCTGTTTCTTAGGTTTCTAAGGAAAATGTCTCAAAGCATTGCCATGTTTTCAACACCACCCCCACCCCCCCAAAATAAATCAAGACTTGTTTTGACATGCTTTCTTCTGGAAAACTGGCTTTCATTTGCATGTCTGGAAGTAGATCTTTGGAAGGACTTGGCATGGGGGCAGGGTGAACAGTCTTGAGTTGGGTAATTAGCCACAACCATGTGGAACGGAAGTGATGATTAATCTAATTAGGTAAGCCATTTTTTAAGTGTTATGGTGGACCCCTGGGTAATGGCCTAGAAATACCTCCTTTCCTAGTTTATTTGGTTGATGAAAAGCAGGTTTCACATGTGTGGATTTGTTTTTTTTTCAAAGTAGAGATTTTTTTGCCTTTTTTTTTTTTTTTTTTTTTTTTTTTTTTAATGTGTTTCTTAGATAATGGAGAGGCAGACATGTCTCGGTAGTTTTGGGATAGGCTCTTCCTCCTCTTGTTTCATTGCGCTGCTTTAGTGGAGCCCCTGGAAACAGGGTACTTTCAGTCTTTGCAAAGAATCTCAGTGCTGTATTTGGATAATTTAGAAGCACCTTTAAGTAGTGACAGCCTTTTCTGGCCATTTCTAGACAACCAAATTGTTTGTATTTGTCTTTAGCATTTCTTGGTACTTATTGTGTGTCAGGCACTATTAGATGCAAAGAATTGACACTGGTCTGTTGTGATTCTTGGTAGGCCTCACAGACATCCTGGTATACTTGTGGCCACATTATTATGGTGGGTACAGTAGTGTGGGGCTCAGAAGTGAGCTGACTTCCTTCTTCATTTCATTCCTCACTCATGTCTTTGCTCACCCTACCACGTTTGAGTTTTCTCTAAAGATTACACTGTCTGTCTGTCTACCTACCTGTCTGCCTCTATCTATCTGTCTGTCTATCTACTTGATTCTTACATTGCAAATGGATGCATTGGGCTGACTAGCCCAGTTCTTTAGGGCATTCAGCAATATGTGAAGTATCCACCTTTTCAAAAACAGTGTCAGTAAACATAGCTGCTAACTTTGCAAGTGGGATGTAGCACATTTAAATGCTTGTGTTATTGATTTGGCAGACATTGAATGTTTTGTTCCAGTGTGGCCATGCTTATTTACCTCAGGGGCGTCAATAAGAAAATGTAGTGAGACAGAGACTCTGGTAGACCTTTCTGGAGTTCCTGATTACTGTACTAATATTTTCTGATACAAAACCAAAGATAACTGTGTCAACTACTGTAGGATTATTTGGGGGACTAACTGAGCTAATTATCTTAAATATAGTGTTATCTAAATGAAGTACTCAGTAGTTCACAGTAGAAATGAAATAAAGCAGACAGAAACAAATTACTAAGCACCCAAGTGTGGGGTTCATTTCAGGTGCCTTTGGAAACTGTATAATTGAAGTTCTAATTGTAGTATTCCTTATCTAGCCATTAATGTAGTTTTTCCAAGACCTCTAATGTTAACCTAATTTCTATTACTTTCTGTGTGAAAGTATCATAAGAGTTTCTTTTAAAAATAAACTTCCTGGATTCAGTGTCAGCCCACAACAATTTATCCAAAATAAAAGGATTTTATTACATCATTATGCAGTCAGTCCATTGCTGTGCTACCATGAATTTAATGGTTTAGAGACTTTAGAAAAAACTTATCTCTTAGTTTGTATATATTTATTTTGATATGGAGTCATGTTATGTTGGTTAGTTGGCATTCAGTTAACTAGGCTCAAGCTGTCTTTCTACCCTAGACCCCTAACAAACTGGAAATATAGGAATGTGGCAAAGTTCTGGCCTGACTCTATTTTTAGATAGAATATTTGGTGGTAAAATGAAGTAGGCTATTAATAGCAAAGCTTAATAATATAATTTTAACAGTGATACTAATTTATAGTTAAGTATTCATTCAAATTATACTATTTAAGAAATAGTTGATTGGCCCTAGTAACATGAAATGCATTGTTATAATCCTTTTATATTTGGGGAGAAAAAACTTCAAAGCTTATTTTTGACTGTTTTATGGAATATTAATACATTATTATTGGAGTAATACTTTCAGATAATATGGAATTGTTACTTCATTTAAAAACTGAAAGTTGTTTCCTCAAATGATCAAACAAATAGTTTCCTTAGGTATTTTTCTTGATTTTCAACTGTGCAGCACAGGGATTTAAAACTGTACTACTGTGGTGGTGGTTTCCTGGCAGCTTGACTCCAACTTTGGCATATGTGAGAATGTGGGAAAGAGGAATGTTATTGAGAATATCACCAAAGATAGACCTGTAGACAAGTCTGTGGAGGTGTTGGTATTGCCTTGATTAATGAGTGATATGTGAAAGCATGCTTTATTTAATACTGAAATGAATGTTTCAGTCTTACAAAGCTGTAATGAACGTTAACAGCAAAATACTAAAACTTTTTTCTTGGAAAGAAGTATGTAGTTAACTATATCAAAGCTACAACATCTATTTTTTGGTGTGTGAAAGGACCTATTGATGCTCTTGATCCAAATGACAAACATTTTCTTGCTAACTGGGAATGTGGTCGCCTAAGCTAAAACGCACCTGGATTTCATATAAGAGCTTCTTCTTGAAGTACAGGGTACTGTAGAATTCAGTCAGTTATAGGGAAGATACTTTGTTTTCAGTTATACTGTATGAAAATTAAAACATGAGCACAGATTGGATATACTTCTTGGCGGTAGATATTTGGGAAGCATTAAGTGAGAAATTAAAAATGGCTCTATGTTGCTTCCTGACAGTGTCCTAGTGATTCTCATTTTCAGTGATTTCATTGGGACTTTGTAGAAGCACAGAACTCTGTATCAGGAAAAAGATCTGAGAATCCCTTTTACCCACTGGTCTTGCAGATGAGAAAAGGACCTGTGGTCGGGTGAGCAGGGACTGGGATGACTGATGGGCTTCATTCAGGTAGACGGATGTAGACATACAATTGTTGTGGCTCTCCTTCATGGAGGAGTGACTTGTTGCTGCCCAGGCCTTCTGTAGCTCTGGTCTCTTGCTCCTTGGTGTAGTGATAATGGTGGGAAGAGAAAAATGAGGGAGGGAAGGAAAGAGGAAAGAGACAGAGAGAACAGAGAGGCTGGTAAAGTCAAAAGGTGGCAGCCTGCTTTGCTTCCTCTAGAAAGTGGTCCCAGTAATGCAGCGATCTGAACAGTTTCTGGTGCATCTGTGAGCCTGGCCATGGTGGAGACATGGGGCGTCCTACTTTTCTGCTCCCAGCTCCATTTCTAACCCATCTTGAGGTTGCTGTTTCTGTGTCCAGCTTTGTTGACTGTCATTTTCTAACCAGTACATGTAGCTGTCTCATGCCAGGCCAGGGAGAGAAGAGCACACAATACTGTGTGTGGTTGATTGTCAAGTTTCACAGTTTTCAAACCTTAGCAATAGGACCTCCCCTTTCCTTTTTTCTTTTATATCTCCCTCCAGTTCTGGAGTGCTCTGCTTATTCAGCACTTGACATTTTAAGAGAGGTTACACTAGAAACTCATGGAGCAGATCGAATGCATTAGTTATTCCTTGCCAGTTCACTCAGTCTTTTATTGATTTGTTGCTGCGAAACTTGTTGAAACCCAGCAACATGTGGGCATGGCTGCTGCTGCAACCTTGCTCACAGTGCCCTCTGGACTTGTAGCAGACTTCCGCCACAAGCTGTGTTCCAAGTTTTTACTCCTAGAACACTTACCTGGTCTACATTCTGATTTTTAAATCCTACCATACTTCCCTGAGTCAAGTAGGAACTAACGTACAAGAAAAGGCAGGCTCAGCCACTGGTTAGCTTTTGCTGGTGTCCTGGGTAGTATCAGAGTCCAACTTACTTCTCTTAGGAAAGGTTTACTTACTTTTTCTTCAAGACCCATCTGTCTCTGGTTCCCATTGGAAATCTTTCTATTTGGCCCCTTCCTTTATTGGCTTACATGGTCGGAAGTAAACTCATAGCTAAAATTTCACTAGATAAGCAGTACATATTCTAGAAAAATCAGAAAATAAGGATAAGAAAAAGAAAACAACATAAATGATCTATAATCTATCTGCCAGAGAAACCACTAAATAATACTTCGTGCAATCCAAACGTTTTACGTGTTTATTCATGTAGTGTTAAATGACTTTTATAAAAAACGAGTCCATAATGTATATGGTGCTTTGAATTAGTGTTTCTCACTTGCTGCATTTTATACATCTGTCATATAAAATAGAATCTTGTTTTTTGGAAAGACAAATCTTTGTGTTTTTCAAATAAAGCTAAGTATAGGAAAAGTTTTAAAAAGGCCCATTATCTTCCTACTCAGGTTAACATATTAAAATGATTAGCAATCTAACAAGTAACTAACTGGTTGCATGGGGTGTACTAAAGGCTGTTTGTTTTCATTGCCTTGTTTACATCCCAGAGAAGCTGTAAGAAGTGGGTGTTATCTTAATCCTGCTATGTTGGGGCTAAGTGTTGAAATATATCCCCAAACACAGAAACCCAGACTACAGTTCAGACTGCTTGGCTCCTAAGGCCATTTGTTTTTAAGATACATATCATACTTTTAGGGTTTTAGCATGAAAACAACCAGTCAACCTTGATGGCAATTTTAGAATATGTTATCTATTCATCTGTGCCAAAACAAAAGGGATCATGCACAGTCTCCAATATCTTTAAAGGGTGGCTCATACCTTTAACCCCAGCACTCAGGAGGCAAGGCAGGCAGATCTCTGTGAGTTCGAGGCCAGCCTGGTCTACAGAGTGAGTTCCAGGACAGGCACCAAAGCTACACACACACAAAGAATTTAGTTAAATACCCAGCACTCCCAACACACATACACACAGCATAATAAACTTAAGAGACCTTTATCAACATACATTAGAGCTACCTCATAATAATAACCACATAGATATTGACTATGTGCTTTGGCTTAATTTTTGAATTCACTACTGGCAGACCGTTTCATTGTGTGCAGATATTTTCAATGATAAGCACCAGTATTCTTGTAGTACTAGTTTGTATTGAATGATAAGTTTAACTATTACATAGTAAAATTAGTCATTTCTTGTGAGTGGACCTTATACTGGATGAGAAATTTATTTAGTCCTTGAAATATCTGTGAACCACGTACTACTGTTGTCTCTGTTACACTTGAACAAGTAAAGCTGGAGAGAGTCAGCAGTTCTCTCACCATATAGTACGTGAAGTCTACGATTCGAACCCAGCCATCCTGGGCATTTGCTCTCGACGACGATGACTCACATGTATATAACAAACATCAAGGGAGTAAGTAGCCATTGTTCAGTACTGAAGATGAGGCGCTCTGGACAGTTCTCATGGCTGCACACACTTGCACCGTGAGACCGTGAAAGTGCCTCTTTCAAGCTAAACTTTAGATGTAACAACCATTAAGAAGTTAAAAAATGGTATGCTGCATTAGTTTGTACATTGAACGATGAGTATGGGAGAATAATGTGTGCTTACTGATCATTTCTGTTACTTTTCCTGCAAATGCCTTCAGTCATTTTCTGTGGTATAACAATTCCACGGACTAGGTAATCTGTAAACAACAAAAGTTGGTTTGGCTCCTGGCTCTGGAGGCTGGCAAGCCCGTACATGGCACAAGGCCCTCATGCTGAGTTATGACAGAGCAGAAGGCAAACAAGCATGCCTGAGACAGATATCACACTGAACTCTTACCTTTACTTAGTGATCCTGGCCATAACTGCACTAACCCATACATGATGCATAGCTCTCACGACCTAACCACCAGTTAAAGGCTCTTCCCCTTAATATCGTCACATGACAGTGGGATTTCAGCGTGAGTTTTGGAGGAGACCCATTCAAACTGTAGCTATACTTCTCATTTCTTTTGGATAGTTTGTTTTAAAAATAATTTAAAATAGATTTATTCATTTTTATGTATATGTGTGAGTGTCTGTCTGTCTGTCTGTATATATGTATCACATGTGTGCTAATGTCTTCAGAGACCAGAAGAATGCATCTAGTTCATTGGAACTAGAGTGACATATAGTTGTAAATTGCCTGGTCTGAGTGCTGAAAACTGACTGAACCTGGGTACTTTGTAAGAGCAGCAAGAATTCTTTAACCACTGAACCATCTCTCCATCCCTTTTAAATGATTTTTATGAACTCTTTAAAATAAAGAAAAATTCTCACATGCATTGCAAATATTTTTCCAGCATAAACATTTGTACTGATTGTAGATTTTCCGTTACGTGAATAGTGGGACTTATACTTCCAGCCTTTCATTATAATATTCAGTAATTCCACTTATTGTTTTCTTAAGAAACTTCCTGGACATATAAATAGTAGAGGGAAGTAAATATACATTTTATGCCTCTAGTTAGTGGGTTATAAGAAACTTGATCCACAGAGTATGATCTAATACCCATTTCCCAATAAGATCCATGATATTATTCATTATTTAGAAAACCTTGACCAAACTGTATTTCTTTGAGTATGTATTAAGATTGATATATTTTTTGATATGTTTATTTGTAGTTAATATTTCATTTGTTTTGAATTTGCTGTTTGTGCTTTAAGGAGGATTTTGACTTTATGAACAATTTATAAAATTCAGTATACACTGATCTAATAGTAGAATGAACACACCTAGTTTCCTATCACTAATGATATTTGATTAAAAAGTGTTGGAAGTGTTTATGGAAAGGAATGAATGTTTATTAGCTTGCTTTGATATTAGCTTAGTGCTTCTTATCTGGTTTAATCTTTGGTTCAATATTAGAGATGAAATACAAGAGGCCCGAATGGATCATATGACTAGTAGCTGTGCATATCAGTAATTGCCTATAACCTTCCTGACTAACCTTGTACCATGCCTTTCTTCCCTTCCACCACACAGTCTTCCCCTCCTCAGTCATCCCTTGTTTAAGGTCATTCATTCATGCTGGGCAGTGGTGGTGCAAGACTTTAATCTCAGCACTGGGGAGGTAGAGGCAGGCAGATAGATCTCTGTGAGTTGGAGGCCAGCCTGGTCTACACAGCAAGTTCTAGGGCAGCCAGGCTACACGGAGAAACCCTGTCTCGAAAAACTAAAAAACAACAACGACAACAAAAAACAAACACAAAACCTGAAAAAAAAATGGAAGCCGTATTTTGGCAAATAGTGTAATGTGATGTGGAATACTTGAGAAATTTGCTCTTCTTTTATTTTTATTTATCTACTTACTCCAGTAGGTGCCTTGATCCATCAGAGATGGAGAAAATGGGCAGGGTGTAGGCAGAGACCCTTTTCAGAATAGCAGTGACTCCCCTCGTACCCCACCCCACACACATACCCTGTGCTTCATTAAAAAGCTTTACTTGCTGCCTGTCCCCTGCCTCAGCTCTTCAGGGAGAGAAGTTTCTGTTGGCCTGTTCTCCTCACCTGTTCCTTTGTCTTCAGCCCCTGGAGCTTGGAATACTGCCTTCTCTAGTAGCCTAACACCATGGCAAAGGCCATGGCCACTGCTTTCCTTGCAGTCAAGGGGAAAAGACTTCTTACTTTCCTTTCTCTGAAGCCCTTTGTTTGCAATTAGCACTGTGATCCACCCTTTCCTCCAGTAAAAAACAAGGAAGTACTGGTCTGCACTCACAACTGCAGGGCCTGCCAGGTGTCATAACCGTGCGGCTTTCTGCTCTTTTGTCCTCTTTTAAACCAAACTGTCCCTTGGCCACTGTTGCTCAAGCAGTACCCATTGCCTCCTCTGCCTCTTTCTTTTGCTTTCTTTCTTTACTTGACATGTTCTGTATTTGAGTATATCTGGAGTTTGATTAATTGTTCTCTGTCTAGAATGTAGTGAGTGTCTTGATGAGTGAGATTCCCTTTTTTTGCCCACTCTGGTTTGTGTTCCCTTGGCCATAAGTATTTGTCAGATGGCCACAGGACATGGTGATAGAAACCTTGATTTTGTTTCATAGGACTTCCTCTCCTTGGATTGCTTCCCCTCTTGAAAGAGAAGCGTTGATCACATTTGCCCTTCTCTTGGCAGTGTACTCAATTCCAGGACCTTGTGAAGTGTATCAGTTCCAGGCCCAGGCCAAGTAAGAGCACAGCAGGAGTAGGTCACAGTTCACATAATAGAACTGAGGGTTTCGCATTTGAAGTCGCTTGACTGTGGGCTGGATCCTGGTGCTTTTGTGTTTCTGGTCACCTTGGCTTTAAAGAAGGCTTTTGGAGCCTGTTTCTTCATTTACACCACCTACCTTTTTGACTTTCCACCAGATTAATTCCGACAGTATGGAGAAACAATGCATAGATAAGAAAAAGAGCCAATGGTGTGAATATGATTGTTAGTGTTTTGATTTTCTTCCAATTTCCCATTGGCAAATGGAGTTATTTTCTCAATTATGTTGCAGGCTGTTGAATATAATACAAGCTGGGTGGGATGCCTAAGGAGTTGACTATCTAGGATCATGTCCCACTGCTGAATATCAGTGTGACCCTGAGCAAGAGCAGCCTCTATATAAGGACAGTAGTAAATGTTCACACTACTTGTTCTACCCTAAAGTAATGTTTTGGCCCACAGTTTCTCATGACGTATAATTGCTGAGAGTTTGATAGTTGCTCTCCCCTCTAGCTCTGTTCTCCTGCTGTGTCCTCTCCTGCCTTAGAGAACAGTAGAGAAATATCAGCTTCATTTTTTAGATGCAGCCTTTCATATACTTAAGATTAGGTTCTATGATGAACTCAGTTCCTCTCCCTAAAATTTGTTACATTGAAATCATAACCCATTATGTCAGTGGTTCCCAACCTATGATCCCTTTGGGGGGAGGGTCGAACAACCCTTTCTCAGTGGTCACCTAAGACCATTGGAAAACACAAATATTTATATTAAGAGTCATAACAGTAGCAAAATTATAATTACAAAGTAGCAACAAAAAATATTTTTGTGGTTGGGGCTCACCAAAAGGGTTGCAGCATTAGGAAGGTGGAGAACCACTGCACTATATGATGACCGTACTTGAAGATAATTAAGGTTAAATGAAATTGTAAGAATGGGGCAGTAATCCACCAGTGTGTTCTTGTAAGAGAGATAGTAGGAGTGAGTGCATAGAGGGAAGAGCACGCATGTGAGAGCACAGCAATCAGGAGAGAGCCCAGTGAGAGGGCTCTGTCTGAAGAGTGCCCTCACTAGAAACAAGCCCTGGAGGCCCCCTTGATCTGGGACTTGCAACCCTTAGAACTGTGGGGAAAATGCCTACTGATCAGGTACCTTCCAAAGGCCTTGTCTCGTGGCCTATCATCACATTGGGGTTAGGATTTCACCATAAGAATTTTAGGCAACCTAAACATTTAGTCCCCTGAATGGTGTTTTTAGCCATACCTTCTCCTGTATCTTCAACGGCAGGGATCCCTACAGTTTATTTTGTATCTTGTCGCATTATTGGGTTCATTCAAATCTTCAGAGGAGTTATGTATATCAAATTAAAATCTGTTTAATTTCTACTCCTTGATTACATCTCTACTCTTTTGAGTAACAAAATGTATGTTCTTACTGAATATGACAGTTTCTGATATCCTTCTCTTCCCTGCTGTTTTCAACATTACAGAACTATTTTATTCAGTATCATTAGGACAGTTAATACCACTCGGTTTTTAAACAGCTAAACTGGAAAGGTAAATCAATCTGTAAGAACGCAAGTGAAGTAGGAGCCTAATTAATACAGAGACACAATTTTTTTTTTGTTCTTTTTGGTGAATATCTATCATCAGTTCATTTTTAAAGTAGAAATAGATTGCAGAAATAGACCCTCCATTTTTTTTATATTTGAATCAGTAAAATCCATCTCTCTCTTTTCTGTTTAGTATGATTCAGCCTTTCCTATAAATGTATTGGTGAAATTATTAAGGCCACTCCACGTAGTTAAAAGGGAGGTTTATTTTGTGGGGTAACTTACAAATGAAGGGGTAGGTTGCAGGGTCTGGCAAAGGTATAGCACAGTCGGGCGGTGTTCTCTGGAGAACTCTGCTTGGTCTACCTCCAGCGTCCAGGGTCCCGGAACCAAGAGCGAGACCTCCTCTTGATCCTTGGTCTTCCGCTTCCTCCTCCACCCCGCCTTGTGGGCATGACCATTACCAAAGCCTCAGTGGGGGTTAGAACTTCCAGGCCAAGGCTGGGATGGCTATCCACTACATAAATGTTATCCTATTGCATGTTTATCTTAACTCTTGACAATGTTACACAGACTAGAAGAGATCCTTCAAATGAATCCTATCTTCCAATCCTGTATTGGCAGAAAGTTTTTCATTTTTTTCTTTTTTGTGTCAGTCTCCTGGCCATTGTTAGACCCATCTACTCAAAGGATGGGAGGTGAGCTTAGCCTCCCTGTACTGAAGCCAGTGGCTATGACTCCCTTGTCACCTCTGTTCATCAGATTGGGCGTGTCAGCTGAGCACAGCCAATCTGGTCAACTTGGTCATTTTCTCAGGTGATTGGTTCTAAGGACCTATCTGTGATGGACCAGTATCTAGATGATGGTATTAGAGTTCAGAGTGATGAACTTGGAGGTGACTGTCCATTAGAGCGAAGGATTGGTGTGTGGTGGTACCTGGGTTGTGCTGTGCTCTGTTTAGTCCCAGCCTGAGTCTGGGATTCTAGCTCTCTGTAGACAATGAGATACCTTAAATTTCACGAGCAGAAAACTGGGCCAGTTTCTTGCCTTTGACCAGGAACCTCAGAGGTACAAGTTTATTTGACAATTTTCAAGTCATCCACTAGGACACTGGCCTAGTTCATTCATGGCCGCCTACACACATGTAAGGTTTGCATGTTCTTGTTAAATAATGTCCTCCCTTGGGTGGATAACTGCTGTTTATGTGGTAGATAGAAATGATCTCTTCTCATCCTTAACTGTTTAACTTTCAGAGGACTACTGGGAAGAAAGTTTACCCTTTCCAAGTAGGTACTGACTGTTAAGAGAAGGCAGGCAGGAAGGGGACATGCCGGAATGCTGGCTGGTAGAACACAGGACATGTTTTAAAGGTCTAATTAGTAATCCTGCAGCTTGTGCACAGTCCAATTGCAAAGGTCACAAGAAAGGTTGGTTTGCCAGTAGTTAGGTAGTTATTTGGGGGAAATGAGGTGGTTTTTCTTTGTTTCCCTTTGCTACCTACCATACACTTTTCACTTCAAAAGGCCATATAGTTAATAAATAATCTATTGTAAGTTACTTTACAATAGGAATTCTAGATGACTAGCTTGTGGTGGTGACTGAATGAGAACATTGCATTTAGATATTTATAGTCTGTTTTAAAACCAATGTTTACAGTTTCCATACAGTGTTTATTGTCTAGTAAAAATTTTCTCAGCACCAGACTATTTTGCTGAGTCATAATTGATTTGGGAGCAATTTCCTGAGCTAGAAATCTTATTGGGTGAACTAGGAGGTGACTGTCACTGAGGTCAGAGGCTCTCAAGAACCCAGAAGCAGTGTGCAGTTTTGTATGGGTGTGTAGAAATAAGCTCCCTCACCTCTCAAAGGGTCGTCAGTGAGTTAGTTCTTCTTCTTAAGGGATATAGGATCCCCAGACAATGGAGAGCAGGAAGGTCTTCTATGTTTGGCAGTTTCAGGAGCAGTAAGGAGCCTGGGCATAGATTTCTGATTTATTCTTAAGGCTGGAATTGCTGTGAAGAGCTGGGGATTTAGTGTCTTGGGTACCCATAGCTGTTTGGTGAATTCCTTAAAGGTGTGTGATTGGTCTTTTTATTTCTCCTTCTCCTCTCCTCTTCTTTCTCCTCTTCTCTCCCTCTTCTTCTGTCTTCCTCCTCATCCTCCTTCCTTCCTTCTTCATCTTCTCATTTTATTGGAAAGAGTTTCCCTATGTAACCCTGGCTCTTTTTTTATTTTCATTTTTAACTTGCTCTGCAGACCAGGCTGAACCTAAACTCATTCCCCTTCTGCCCTGCCATCTGGTGCTTTACACTTAGATGTTTCTCTAGCCTCCTGTCAATCATCTTTGTTGGTGGGAGTAATTATTCTTATATCTTGGAGGGTTTATTTGTAATTGCCTTCCACACCTCCTCTGAATCTTGAACTTGCACAAATAAGTTTTAGAAAAATCCTTGGGTTTGCACCACCAGCTGATTTCCCCCATAATCTGCATATTACGTTTATGCACCTCCAACGCTGTAACTAACTTGATTGATCATTTCTTTTATGGTTGATTTTAAAAAGAAGTTCATGCCAATTTGATACTTCATTTCAAAATACATTTTAAAATAAAGTCAATTTTTGTGTGTGTGTGTGTGTGTGTGTGTGTGTGTGTGTAGGCTAGAGGTCAGGCAGTGTTGGGCATCTTCTTTGATCTATTTCCACATGAACTTTTGAGACATGGTTTCTCATTGAACCTGGGGCTCATGGATTTGGTTAGGCAGGCTGGCCACTGAGTTCCAGGGATCTGCCTGTCTATTTATTCCTAGAGTTAGGATTACAGATGTGTGGGGAGGCTTTTTTTTGCATGGCTTCCAGAATCTGAGGTCAGGTCCTCATGCTTGTATGGCAAACAATTTATTAACTAAGCCATTTCTCTCCTAGCCCCTAAAATGAGATTTTAAATGACCATCTGTTCAAACTGAGTGCCAAGAAAACCTTCCTATTGGTCAAAGACCAACGGGTCCCTCTTTGGTGCCCTGCCCAGTAATACTGAGAACTCTAAGAGACCTATGTTTTAGAAGCACAGTTGGAGGCCTAAGTGGTTTCCTGAAGTCTAGGGAGGTTTTGAGTTCCCTATTATTGTGACAGATGCCTGAGGGAAACAAACTAAAAGGAGGGAAGCTTGATTTTTGGCTCACAGCTTACGGAGTTTTAGTCCATGGGAGGCTGACTCCGTGTTTCTGTGTATTTGGCAAAGCACAGACTCACAGTAGAAGGGTGTGGGGAGGAAACGTGTTCACCTTATGACCTCTGGGAAATGCACGCGTGCGCGCATGCACACGAGTCTCCTGTGACTGGCTTCCTCATCTTTTTAATTTTCTCGCTCTGTTATGGAACCACATGTCAGTTGTTTCTGGAGACACGCTCACAGGCACATGGAAGAGTGTGCCTTACTAATCTTTGAGGTGTCTCTCAATCTAGTCAGGCTGACAGTCAAGATTAGCCATCATAGGAAGTACACACTTTACAAAGTAACTTTGACAGCCTAGTATGGACTGTGAAGCCTGGGAAGTGGATGGCAGTACAGCGAGTAGCTGCTTTACTGAGAATCCACCTCATCTGAGTGTTCCTTGAGTGTTGAGTGTATTCAACAGTTTTCCAAGATGCCTGTCAACTCTTTCCCTAACTATAGGCTTGAGTGCTGGCAGTTAATACTGGGGAAAGTTATGAAGCCCATTTTCCATCTTATAAAGGGGGATTGAAATGCTTGCTGCCTACTCCTTTCATTGGGTGTTGTAAGGCTTAATGGGATCATGCTAGTAATGTGCCTTAAACTCAATGGAAGGAATAGGTATGGGGAACCCCAGGTGCTACATTACTATTTAACGCTTGGCTTTTACTCTGCTATTAAGTTTCCATTTATTTTGTTCACATGTTGCTTTGGACAATAAAGCAAAAAGCTATATTAAGCTTGAGGCCCATCTAGTGGGAGTGATAATGTTCATGTGTCAGAATGGAGGAGTGAGCCTAGTCACATGTTTTAACTTCCATCCTTGCAAAAATCACATAAGCTTGAACAGCGAAAGTGGGACTGGACACTTTTTCTGTAGTTCACAGGGTCTTCTTTGTCCAATCAGTACTTTAATAATCTATAAGTGTTTACTTTAAATTGAGTAGGAAATTGTCATCTTGATAACTTAATGTGTGTACATTCTCACCAGAGGGTATGATGCATGCTCTCATATGCACTGATGTGTTGGGATGTGAGAGGAAAAGGCTGGCTGGCAGGCTTGTGGTCCCTTTGTGTAGGGTCCCATAGGGCTGCCGGTTCCTGAAGGACACAGCCCTTTCTCCATAGGTAGAGCTTTCCCTGATTCCATTTGGAGAGGCTTCTTTTACACGTTAGTGTTAATGTGTTCATATATTTTCAGGTGGTATAAACTGGCTTGCATAACTGAATGCATTATTCATCTTTATGCTCCAATCAAGTACTAGAGGCAAACAACTTATAAAGAGAAGACATTTACGTGCTTGACAGTTTTTGAGTTTGGTTAGGGAAGCATACTTTGGCACATCATGGTGGGGACAGATGTAGTAGCAAAGTGGTCACATCTTGAACTGAAACTGAGAGAGAAAAGATGGGTAAACTTCCATAATTCCTCCCCGAGCACCTCAACATTTTTGTTTGTTTAGAAAGAAAAGGTTTTATTCAGAATGAACCTTAATACAATAAAAAGACCACTCCCATCTAAGAAATCTACAAATGTCTCGAAATCAGGCAGAAAAGGAATTCCTATTATAGCATAAAACAGGTAGAATCTTTTGATGGACACTTGCAAACGTGGGGAAATTACCAGCCCCATTTTTCCTACACAGAGGAGAAAAGTTCTCCCTGTGCCCAGTCAGGTCTCAGGAAAAGGTATTGAGGAAACCAGCTCAGCTGGTTATTTGTTGGTTCACTTGTTTGCTTGGTCATTGCTCATACTTGACAAGCTCCAGGTCATAAAAGAAAGCGATCAGTCTGATGTTTGGTGGAGACAGAGTTACCCTGAGTGACAGCTATGGACACCCCTGTTGGTTCACAGTCTTGTGAACATTATCAGTACTGGAGTAAGAGTCACTTGAAGGTCATACTGGAATGACCCCAGGTGCTTCTAACGCGGGGTATCAGCTCTGTAGCTTGTGGAGGGGCTTCTGTCATATTGACATGCGCAGGATCTTAGTGAGAAGGCACTGAAGATGGACGTGTCTAGTACTACTAACATTACAAGAGTCACTATTAAAAAGTGGACGCAGGATTAGAACCTAGGTCCGTAGTCAGAGGGTTCCTAATTGAAGTTCTTAGAGTCTGAGCCACAAGTATTCAGATGGAGGAGGGAGAACACAGACAAGGCTTCCAATTCATAATCCCTTTTGAGGACACATTCTTCTAACCTACAGGACCTCTCTCTCCATATGGCCTACCTCTTGAGCATCCTACCCCTTCCCAATAGGGCCCAAGCCTGTAGCACATGGGACTCCTGTGGGACATACAGCCTCTGAATTGTAGCACTGGTTCTGAGTTTAAAAGTCATAGTTTCAAGTGTTCAGAAAGATATTTATGAATGACCTATGAATGAAGCCATTGTGATAGGTAACAGCAAAGTTTAAAATAATGTTGATATTCAGGATGGCCGTTGGGGTGGGGAGGAGGAAATTAGATGGAAGAAAAATAATTCTGAACTTTTCTTTTTATTCCAGAGAAAGAGAATGCTTAATTGTTAACATATTCTAAGCAACGAGTTGGGGAGTTAGGCACATTTAAAAATAGCAATTTAACATGAATGAGCCTTTGTATGAGCTGCGCTTCAATGAAGAATAAAGTAGTCATGAAAATTATATTTTAGTAGTCTATTTTAAACATTGGATTTTTAACTAACATTTGAGATTTGTGAAAGAAAACAAAAAAATCTGACCTAAAAGCAGTACAAGGGCTTAAAAATCTGGATAAGGGTGTATGCCCTGTGAGGCAATCTTGGTTACCTTATTTAAATGTTATGCTTTCTTTGATTTTTTAAAAATAAGCAAGAGAAACCACTAATTTGGAATGAGTTGAGAATCCATGTAGATGCAGGAGTCTTTTGTGCCTCTTTGCAGAAAAGTAATTCAAAGCTTCTCAGGACATTTTAACAGCTTTGGAGATCAAGGGAGGCCTTGCCTAGGGAAGTCAAGAATCAGCCCAGGAGGTAACTCTTTAAGGAAGTAATCATTGCTTGTTCTGAGAACTGATTCTGAGGCAACTCAGTCTTTGAAATTAAAACAACAACAACAACAAAAGTCAAAAAACCAAAAAACTAATAAGGGTTCTGGATTGTAAGGAAGTTTGTGTAGACAAATAAAGAATAATAAACTAGAATTAGGGACTATTTTAATTAAACTGTCTTGTCTAAATATGTAGAAATATGTGTTGCCTGTTTAAAATATCTCTTTCCTTTGAACCTGAGGAGTTACTGCACCTATAGGGAATACATTAGGTGGGAAATAATTTACCCAAACCAGGTGCCATCTACCACAGAGTGGTAGCAAGCAGGGGGCACAGTGTGGAATACTGAACAGGAAGAACACATTTGAGGGCTAGGCAGTGTTTTCCTCTTCCTTTGGCCTCTGATGTATTTGTCTCAATACTGTATACTGTATACTTTCATCTATAAGTTTGGTGTAGGGAGATTGCTTAGTGGATAGATTGCTTGCCCCCACTAGTGTGAAGATTGGAGTTGGATTCCTAGAACCTACCTAAAGGCTGGGCAGGTATTATAGATACCTGTAGTCCTGGTGGTTGGGAGGCAGAGCCGAGGGATCTCCAGGTAGACAAGCTAGAATCAGTGAACTCTAGCTTCAGTGAGAGACCTTGTCTCAGAAAATAAATGTAGAGAGCAACCAGTGAAGAAACATAGATTATCAAGTTAGGGTTTCCACATGCACACGTATACAAGTCCATGTGTACTCCTCATCACACATCTGCCCTGTACACATATGGACATGCAGATTCACACACACACACACACACACACACACACACACACACACACACACACGCCACACACATGCAAGGAAGAGAGAAAATTCTTAATGCCATTTTGAACTTTTGTAATACTAGTAATTCATTTTTTTTTTATACTAGAAACCTCTTGACCGTTCATTTCTTCAATTTCTCATTTCTTGTTTTCTCCCAGCTGTGGTCTATACTAGAAATCCTTGTGCAGGATAAGATGTAAGTAAGGAATTAGTAAGTGGTTGTAGTTTCTAAGTGTTTTGATGGACTCTACTTTCCCTTTGGAGTAAATGTAAGAAAGAGAGACTATATTTGAGATGTTGATGCTTTTTATTTTAGTTATTGCTAGTCAGGTATATAGAACAGACCCCACTAAGGTTCATAGATGAGAATCCATAGTACAGGGAACCTTGTGAGACTCTGGCATGTACATGAGACAAGTCTTAAGGGGAATTTTGGTTTTTAGAACAGAAATCAAGAGAGAAGGTTTTCTATGGTAGTAGACCAGACTACACATGGTGTCCAAGCCTATCTCTTCCAGTGATTATGGCATATTGTGGTTCCATCATTTGTCTGATATGACTTTTAACCTTTATCTATTTCTTTGCCAACAAGATAGCAATGATAATAGAACATAGAAAAATGGTGATAGATTTTTCAAGTGGTTGTAAAGATGAATGTAAGATGTCATAGTTAGCTTCAGCTGTCAACTTGTCATAAACTAGAATCACCTGGGAAAAGGGAACCCCGTTTTAGGAACTGCCTCCGAAAGAGGGACCTGTGGGGATAGCTGTGGGACATTTTCGTGATGGCTAACTGATGTAAGCCCACTGTGGAAAATACCATCCTAAGCAGGAGGGCCTGGGTTCTAAGAGAAAGGCAGACAGGGAGGCGAGAAGGAGCAAGCAGTAAGCAGTGTCTCCCTGTGGTTCCTGTTTCACGCGCTTGCCTTGAGCTCATGCATACCTTTGTCTTGATGCTGGACTTTCAAGGTGCAACACAAAGCAAATTAGACCAGAAAATAAAGTTCTCGGCATAGTGCCTAACTTACAGTGTGTAATTATGCATGTTTTTTAAAAAATAAATTTTTTAAACTATAAAGAACAGTTAGGACATAGTTTTTAAGCAGGTGGAGGCACTTCAGGTAATGGAAAAGAAAGAGGCATCAGGTTGGTAGTTACCTGGAATACTCGCAAGTCTTCTGATTCCGAAGACAGGGTTTCTCTGTGTAGCTTTGCACCTTTCCTGGAACTCACTTGGTAGCCTAGGCTGGCCTCAAACTCACAGAGATCCACCTGGCTCTGCCTCCTGAGTGCTGGGATTAGAGGCATGCGCCACCACCTCCTGGCTTTCTGAATATGTTTTTAGCCAGTCAAAGAAGACAGACATGTCAGTAGAGGTGCCGCAACAACTCAGTTTGCAGTTTGGCATTTTTTTTTTTTTCTGAAAGAAAAAGCAAAACCGTTACTATGTGTTTGTATTATTGTATATTCCCGCCTTTAAGTAACCCCCAAGTTTCCAACATTATTAAATTTATTAATGTATTTATTTGTATGTGCCGAGTGCATGTGTGGAGGTCAGATGACAACTTGGAGAAGTCAGTTCTTTTATTGTGTGGATCCCAAGATTGGACTCAGGTCTTCAGGATTAGAAGTATGGAGAATATCAGGGACTCTAACATTTTTAATGTTTGAAAACTATTTAAAAGCAGTCCCTGATATTCATGACAAGATTTTAAGAATCACAGTTGACCTATGTTCATTTTAAATGTACATTGTTTATAAAGTCAATGGCGTTGTCACAGATTTAATATGGCTTTGTCAGGAAAGTAAGCAATTTATTAGTGGTGTAAGAGCTGGCTGAATGGAATGCATGCTGTGTAGTGGAGGGAGTATGCACTGCCCACTATTACTTGGGAATCTCTCTGTTATAAAAAATACGTATGATTTATTATGGTATTTGCTAAGGACAGATAAAATGCCTGCATGATAAATTTTAAGACCACTGTATGAGAATATTCATAATTAGTTCATTTTTTAAAGAAAAGAGTTATTTTATTTTTAGTGGTTTTTTTTTTTTTTTTTTTTTTTTTTTTTTTTTTTTTTTTGTGTGTGTGTGTGTGTGTGTTTGGATGTGAATTGCAGTTGCCTGCAGAGGCCTGGGCCACAGATCCTAAAGGAGCTGGAATTACGGGAGGTCATGACTAGGTTCTGGAAACTGCACTTGACCCCTTTGCAAGAGTGTTACTACTTCTTGACTGCTGAGTTCTCGCTCTAGCTCCTGGTTTTGCTATTTTTTACCTTCAGGTAGTTTGAAGTCCAGCTGCTATTCTCTTTTGTCTAACTATAGATTCTTAAATACTCAGTTGACTAATTACACAGGACAGTATTGTTTGGACTGCTTCTTAGTTTGTGTTTAGTGAGTTTATCCTTCAGATTCAACTGAAATTTCTGTTTTTCAGCATTTGTATGTTTTTCATTGGAGTTGTAAATGTCTATTACAATTTTCTTTTTAATTTCTAATGTTTGACCTTTTTTGTACTTTAAAATTGGTTTATATTTTGTATAAGCCCCCCCCCCCCCCCCCCCCGCCATATTTATAGCTCCTTAAATTGTCTTTATCAGTTAATCTGATTAGGAATGAATTAAGAGATGTTAATCAGAATATAAAATGTCTTTCTGTCTTCGTTTATCTTTTCTGTCACTGGTGTGGATTGAACCTGGGGCCTCTTGTATGCTGGACAATCACCCTTCCATTGTGCTGTGTTGCTGGTTCCATCTCCTGTTCCTAGTAAGACGATCCGTGAGCTTTGTCCTTAAGCGTACTGACTACAGTACCACTTAGAGTACTCATGGATATTCTTCTTTCCTTACTTATTTTAATTGTTTGTGCTTTGTGAGGCTGTTTCCCATTGTTTTATGACTTTGGCTTTAATTTGTGACTCTGACATTCAAAGAGCCCTTTTCCAGATCACCTTTTTATTTTATAACTTAATTTATTTTTACATATCAGCCATGGATTCCCCTGTCCGTCCCCCTCTCCCCCCCCATCCCACCCCCATTCCCATCTCCTCCAGGGCCAAGACTCCCCTGGGGATTCAGCTCAACCTGGTGGATTCAGTACAGGCAGGTCCAGTCCCCTCCTCCCAGGCTAAGCAAAGTGTCCCCACATAAGCCCAAGGTTCCAAACAGCCAGCTCATGCACTAAGGACAGGTCAGGGTCCTACTGCCTGGATGCCTCCCAAACTGTTCAAGTTATTGAATTGTCTCACTTATCCAGAGGGCCTGATCCAGTTGGGGGCTCCACAGCTGTTGGTTCATAATTCATGTGTTTCCATTAGTTTGGCTATTTGTCCCTGTGCTTTTTCCAATCATGGTCTCAACAGTTCTCGCTCAAGCCGGGCAGTGGTGGCGCACACCTTTAATCCCAGCACTCGGGAGGCAGAGCCAGGCGCATCTTTGTGAGTTCGAGGCCAGCCTGGTCTACAAAGCGAGATCCAGGAAAGGCGCAAAGCTACACAGAGAAACCCTGTCTCAAAAAACCAAAACCAACCAACCAACCAAACAAACAAAAACAAAAAACAAAACAAAACAAAACAATTCTCATTCATACAATCGCTTGTCTTTCTCAACAACTGGACACATGGAGCTCCACCTGGGGCCTGGCTGTGGATCTTTGCATCTGCTTCCATCAGTCATTGGATGAGAGTTTTATCATGACAGTTAGGGTGTTTGGCCATCCGATCACCAGAGTAGGTCAGTTCGGGCTTTCTCTCAACCATTGCCAGTAGTCTATTGTGGAGGTATCTTTGTGGATTTCTGGAGACCTCTTTAGCACATTGCTTCTTCCTGTTCTCATGTGGTCTTCATTTATCATGGTCTTTTTTTCCTCGTTCTCCCTTTCTGTTCTTGATCCAGCTGGGATCTCCTGCTCCCCTAAGCTCTCTTTCCCTCGAAACTTGCCCTTCATTACTCCCACTGTCATCCAGGTTGTTCATGTATATCTCATCCATTTCTCTGTCATTGGGCGATCCCTGTGTCTTTCTTAGGGTCCTGTTTTCTAGGTAGCCTTCCTGGAGTTGTAAGTAGCAGTCTAGTCATCTTTGTTTTACATCTACTATCCACTTATGAGTGAGGACATACCATGTTTGTCTTTCTGAGCCTGGGTCACCTCACTCAGGATGATTTTTTCTAGTTCCATCCATTTGCCTGCAAACCTCATGATGTCATTGTTTTTCTCTGCTGAGTAGTACTCCATTGTGTATATTTACCACATTTTATTTATCCATTCTTCAGTTGAAGGGCATTTAGGTTGTTTCCAGGTTCCAGATCACCTTTTAAGTAGCTTTCTCTACTGATGCTTCTCTGTGATCTTCTCCTTGCTGCTTATTTCTTGAACCCTAGTCAGATATGAAAATGATTATTAACCTTGAGAAAGCACTGTTTGATCATGCTTTTCCTTTCCCATTACAATTCCTTCTTACCTACCTAGGACCACACCCCACATCAATAATTTCATCAATAGTTTCAAAAGTCAAGTAGTAACTGAACAACATCTTTGTTGAACATTCATCTGAGGGCTGAATGCTCCAAGAGAGTGACCTAAGATCATGAGACTTTCTACTTCATCTTGATAGGGGGACCATTTACTGAATAAGAGACATTCTTCCAAATGTCAAATGAAAGAGTAACAGCAGTGTTAAGTAATATGTGCATCCCAAGGGATGGGAACCTCATAAATGTTGTCTAACGGGATGGAGTTTTTAAGTTAGGATTGGGCCTTGAAAAGAGTTAGCCAGCTGTGGCACACACACCTATAATTCTAGCGCCTCTGCTACATAGCAGGTTCAAAGCTAACATGGGTTACATTGCAAGATTTTTGTTTTTGGTTTTTTGAGACAGTGTTTCTCTGTGTAGCTTTGGTGCCTGTCCTGGATCTTGCTCTATAGACCAGGCTGGCCTCGAACTCACTCACGGAGAGATCCGCCTGCCTCTGCCTCCCGAGTGCTGGAATTAAAGGGGTGTACCACCACCGCCGGGCTCATTGCAAGATTTTGACTCAAAAATTTTTTAAAATAAGTGTTGATTATTAATGATGACTCTAGTTTCACTGGTACACTGGTATTGTTTCTGTAATGAGGAGTGTAGTGGGAAGGAGAAGGTAGAAAAACAAGGTTGATGTCATCAGATTGGTCACTGAGTGGATGAGTGCAGTTGTGTTTAGAATAATGGAAAAGTCTGCAGAGAAGTGGAGAAGGGTTTGGGGGAGTGATTCAGTAGTAGTGTGTTTCCCGAGCTTGCCTGAGGACCTAGGATTGATGCTGGCATTGAAAACAAACTACCAAGATACCGCAAGTTTAAGCCAGACTATATAAGAACTGAAATTTTGATAAAATTTCAAGAATTCTGATAGAAACTCTTTAAAGCTAGCTTCTAATAGACTATGCCTTTTTATGCCTCGAGACATTGAAAGTGTCTTGGCAGACTCACTTTTCACAGTCCAGGCCACTGGATCTTGTGTGATGCTGTCTGAACTCTTCTGCAGTCCACATAGAAGTTGGTGATAGCGTCGGAAGCAGTGACTTCCTGCTAGGGAGTCATCTGAGAACCTTGGGAACTGCTGCGTTCTGGACCAGTTGCGAGGGAAAGGTACTGGCCAAACACCCGAGATCAGGAATTGAGCTCTCCTAACCTAAGTTATTCCTGTCTTTATTTTTTATGGTATCTCCCTTCCCAGGTTGTAACACAGTGACTGAAAGCAATGCTGGCTTCTTCCTGTCAGTATCCCAACACTGATGGTGACTGGGAGGGGCAGAGAGTGATGCCTGACACAGTTAGTGCTGGGGATTTGCCTAGGCCTTTGTCTCCTTTGCATTTCCCTGAGTTGAGTTAGTTTTCCACTTTTTGAATAACCACCATTCTTTCCTGTGTATTTACTTTCTATCTGAGGTGTGTTCCGATGATACATGCTCCAAGCAAGAACTGATAGTCATTACTTTCTGAATTCGAATGAGTTAGGCTCAGTGAGTTAGGGAGGGGAATAACTCTTGGTTACCCCCATGTCATTTTAATGAGAAGAGCCATAACTGGGCCCTTGGTTGCCATGAAACAATGATGAAGCAGCTTCCAGGAGCTTTGAGCTATGGTTTCAGCTGAATGTGCAAGAGAAGGTAAGGGGTAGGAAGAATAAAACTCTTAATCCATTCATTTATATCTGCTAATTATCAGTTCTATTATTAACAATATGTATTGTGTGTTTATGTATGTATGTATGTACATGAGAGATGGAAACCTTGCCAAAAAAGCCTCAGAATTTTATATAATTAATTAAAGCAGAAAATACTAAAATGACAAATATTAAAATGATTGATAATATGACATAATTGTTTTTCTTACATGATTAGGTCTCTGTTGCATAGAAACCTCCCATGAACTCCTTTCATTCAGTTGACTGCCACAATCCAAAGCTTATTAGTAATACCTGTTTCTTTAGTATCACCATCTACTTATTATTTGAAATATGTTTCATGGACCAATAGCATCAGTATTTCTAACACGTTTGTTAAAATGCAGCCCTAGATACTACCCCAGACCTGCTGAATCAGGACTAGAATTTCAGCAAGATCCTCAAGCACATTGAACACTCTGGTCTACTTAATTTTTCTTAGCCATTCTGAGCTAGCCCAGCTGGTCTGTACTTTTCCAGTGGCCTGCCTTTCCTGGGATGATTCTGTTTTCCCAGAAATGCCCTTCTCTCTCTAACTTCCCTCTCCCTTTCCTTCTCCTTACACCTTTCGCTTAGTTTATTAGATGTGTAAAACGTGCTAAGAATTGTGATTTGGCTTGAGAGTCAACCATGCATGAATATAGTTAATGGCCACTGCTGGTCAGACACTCTGGAGAACAGTTTGGAAACACATAAAGACTTGAGTCTTACATGTATGTTTTCTTTGATTCTATCCTCCTTCTTCTAGGAGATTTTCCTTATAATTGGAACAGAATGTAAACAAATGTAAAAAGGCAGGTCACTGAAACATTACTAACAATATAAAAAATTAATAAGTTGCCTCATAGCAGAGTTATTTAGTTAAAATAATATGTGCATTTAATAATGAAATAAAAACATGTCAAAATTAAAAGTATTTTACATTGTAATGTTATTACAATATACTGTTCCTATATTTTAAGGAAATAAATATATAAACTGAGTTATTGAGATAAAGATGTATAAACTAAATTAAGATAACTATGTAAACTATGAAATATCAAAATAGAAATATATCAATAATACTAACAGCAGCAACTGGTTGGATACTTTCAGAAGTCTGGGCTCTGTTCTGTGTATATCTTTTCTTATCCATAAAAAAGTGTGAAGTCAGATCATTACTTGTAGATGAACAAATTTAAGCACAGAGAGCATAAGTAACTTATGCCAGGTCATATAGCTCAAAAATGTTTAAATTATGATGTGTTGGCACATTTAGATAGAGTGCATACACAAAGTCTGCAGGGACAGTCGCTTGTTCCCCATGTGACTAAGACAGTGAGAAAGAACATTCCAGGTTATAGGTATATTGGTGTGAGAGGTAAGAAGAGAGGAGAGGTTCTGGGCATCTGCAGAAGTATGGAACAAAGTAGGTCAGGAAGTTCCAGAGAGGAGGAGGGGTCAGAAGTGGATACATGCTCTGACAGTGATTTGAGGATTTCATCTTGGACATAGAAACAGTGAGACATTTTAATGTGGACGAACCTAGTTTTGAAATTCCCAAGTATGGGACAAAACTTGGAAAACGATCAGCTCATCCAGACCCCAGTGCTTCAGGTCTACAATGATAAGGTCACAAATGAGAGCCCCAGGGATGGATGGGAAGAGCATAGTGATCACTGTGACTGTTGCCGGGTACTAGTCTGGATAGGATGACATGAAGAGGAATATGGTTGTTCCTGAATTAAAAGATGATATTAGAGAGGTACTACAGTGATAAAATTGACATTCTAGAAGATTGGTTAGAAGTGGAAATGAGAAAGAAGACAGTATCTAGGGTGACTTCCTGACTGGCTTGCTTGCCTTTGTATGAATGTTAGTATTCTATAGTAAAATGAGGAGTATACAGTAGGTTCCTTTAGAAGTTCCACGTTCCATGGCCTTAGTAACCAATGGATAAACCTTGTATAAAAATATTAAATGGAAAATTCTAGATATAAAGTATTCATAAGTTTAAATTGTGTACTATGTTGAGTGGCATGGTAAAGTTTTGTGTTATATCTTCCCATTACTATGTTGAGTGGCATGGTAAAGTTTTGTGTTATAATGTCCCTCCATTCTGTTTGGTGTGCGAATAAGGTTTTTCACAATGGCTTCTCTGCCAGTACATCTACTAGTGTTTCTCCAAGAGAAATGGAGTGCTTTGGGCTTCAGAATTAATTTCTTTTTGTGGCTCAGCTATCTCATCCTAGAATGTGAGAGTGGAAGTGATAGATATAAATTGTGTTGTTTGGCTCCCAAACCCTTACTGTGATATTACAGACAGGGTCTGCCTCTTTAGCCTGTGTTCCAGAATGAAGGTAGAGTGAGGTGATTTGTAGCCACCTTGTACCTGGAGCACAGCCACAATTGTCCCATAGCAGTCTCAGTATCTGAGCAACAAATAAGCATTCCCTGAAAGCCACTAGCATTGGAAGGTTAATTATTAACTACTGCAGCCAGATCTGTGGTAGCTGACCAACACAGCTGTCCCCTACTTGACTCCTCCATTGTCTGCATGCTCCTGGAGGACCTGTGTTATTTCCTCTTTTTTTGTCATCTGTCCAATATAACCTGATGTCATTTGCAAGGTTGATCTAGTTCATTTAATTTGGGATGTGTAAAAAGGTTAATTCGCTTGTATTAGAGCAGTGTCTTCTCATTGTGTGATCCTTGAGACAGCTTTATTTATCAGAATCATTATGGAATTTTCTAGAAATCGATTTCTTGATTCCCACTGGGGGTGAAGGCCCAATCAATCGATTCTTAGATGTCTTAAAGTTTGGGACTACTAGACTCAAAATGACCTACCAGGATTTTATCACCCCACACTGACTGGTATAAAACACATGCTTTTGCTGGCATTTTTCCCCTAGACTGGACAACTTTTGTTATATGGGAGGATGGATGGATGGATAGATGGATTGTGAGTGGGTGGATGGATAGATGGATTGTGAGTGGGTGGATGGATAGATGGATTGTGGGTGGGTGGATGGATAGATGGATTGTGAGTGGGTGGATGGATAGATGGATTGTGAGTGGGTGGATGGATAGATGGATTGTGAGTGGGTGGATGGATAGATGGATTGTGAGTGGGTGGATGGATAGATGGATTGTGAGTGGGTGGATGGATAGATGGATTGTGAGTGGGTGGATGGATAGATGGATTGTGAGTGGGTGGATGGATAGATGGATTGTGAGTGGGTGGATGGATAGATGGATTGTGAGTGGGTGGATGGATAGATGGATTGTGAGTGGGTGGATGGATAGATGGATTGTGAGTGGGTGGATGGATAGATGGATTGTGAGTGGGTGGATGGATAGATGGATTGTGAGTGGGTGGATGGATAGATGGATTGTGAGTGGGTGGATGGATACATGGATTGTGAGTGGGTGGATGGATAGATGGATTGTGAGTGGGTGGATGAATACATGGATTGTGAGTGGGTGGATGGATAGATGGATTGTGAGTGGGTGGATGGATAGATGGATTGTGAGTGGGTGGATGGATAGATGGATTGTGAGTGGGTGGATGGATAGATGGATTGTGAGTGGGTGGATGGATAGATGGATTGTGGATGAGTGAATGAATGTGGGTGGGTGGATGGATACATGGATTGTGGGTGGGTGGATGGATACATGGATTGTGGATGAGTGAATGAATGTGGATGGGTGGATGGATAGATGGATTGTGGGTGGGTGGATGGATAGATGGATTGTGGATGAGTGAATGAATGTGGATGGGTGGATGGATAGATGGATTGTGGGTGGGTGGATGGATAGATGGATTGTGGATGAGTGAATGAATGTGGATGGGTGGATGGATAGATGGATTGTGGGTGGGTGGATGGATAGATGGATTGTGGGTGGGTGGATGGATAGATGGATTGTGGATGAGTGAATGAATGTGGATGGGTGGATGGATAGATGGATTGTGGGTGGGTGGATGGATAGATGGATTGTGGATGAGTGAATGAATGTGGATGGGTGGATGGATAGATGGATTGTGAGTGGGTGGATGGATAGATGGATTGTGAGTGGGTGGATGGATAGATGGATTGTGAGTGGGTGGATGGATAGATGGATTGTGGGTGGGTGGATGGATAGATGGATTGTGGGTGGGTGGATGGATAGATGGATTGTGGGTGGGTGGATGGATAGATGGATTGTGGGTGGGTGGATGCATTCATGCCGCGTCTTGTTTGCTTGGTCAGTTACAGGTGAGGAAACTGTGGCCATGTTTGATTGAAGGACCGGATAAGGTGGTCTGCAAGTATAAAGAATCAGTGCTTAGTTGATACCCTCCCTCTCCCTATACTCTGTTCTTGGGATTTTGCTCTTAGAGGGTAAAGTTTCCTTATGTAAGTCACACAGGAACATGCGGACACGTTACTGATAAGACAGGTTTTTCTTTGTACTCCTCCCTAAATCTTGGTCCCTTGTTACCCACTTTAGGATTTTTTTTAATCCATCCAGTTTCATTTTTCCCCTCTTCTCTCCCCCCACCCGGCCCCTGGCCCTTGTTGAGCCCCAGCCTCGGCCAGAGTCTTATACACACACACATGCATAGTTAGGAAATAACAAAATCTTTCTAAATTTCCTATGTCAGAGCTCCTGGGGGTCTTTTGTGAAAAGAATAAGGTTATAATAGCATAGAATTTTTTTTTAGCACTACCTACTTTGGTCATTCTGAAAAAATAAAAATGCCTTCTGAATTGTATTGGCTGGGTATTGTGCTCCATGTAATAGAATTAGGCCCCAATAATGTCACACCCCCTTACAGTTCTAATTAATTTGCTCTTGTCATAAGCTAATTTTGTTCTCATCTCCCTAAAGCACAATTAAGGGTTTGTAATCAGACTCATATCAGGAGTCTCTGTTCACAAATTAATAGACACTATCAATTTCAGTTAGCCATTTTATTATCATGATTATCAATACAATTTGTAGGCAATTTTTGCATTTCATGTGTGGATTTCCAAAGTTCATTTGTAATCTAATTATTTGGAGCTCAGCTCTTATTTTCTCTGACACAAGTCAGATTCCTGGTTTCCATCAAGTAACTGTCAAGAAGACTTAGTAAAGTATTATGTTCTTTGAACCACATCTGTCTTAGGATTATTATTGCTGTGATAAAATACCATGACCAAAGCAGCTTGGTGAGGAAAGGGTTTATTTGGCTTACACTTCCATATCCTCACTGAAGGAAGAAGTCAGGACAAGAGCTCAAACAGGGCAGGAATCTGGAAGCAGGGGCTGATGGAGAGGAGCTGCTTACTGGCTTGCTCCCATGGCTTGCTCAACCTGCTTTTTTACAGATCCCAGGACCACCCGGCTACCCTCCCCCATCAATCACTAATTAAGAAAATGCCCTACAGGCTTGCACACAGCTTGATATGATAGAAGATTTTTCTTAATTGAGGTTCCCTCCTCTCAAATGACTTGAGTAGCTTGTGTCAAGTTGACATAAAGCTATTCATCACACATCTTCAGTAAACCATGAAGTGTTTTTTGATCTAACCCTTAGAAGTGTAATTTATCACATTTGTGTGTGTGTGTGTGTGTGTGTGTGTGTGTGTGTGTGTGTGTGTGTTCCTTTGATCGATGCACAGGTAGAGAATAAACCTCAGAAGATCTGCAGAGTAAAGACAGTGGGGGAGGGGTTGAGGGTGGAATTGGCTATGTACTTATGAAAGTGGTGAACCATTTATTCTCTAGTGTTTAGGAGCAGAGACAATCTGCATTTGCATTTTGTTCTTTGGTTCATGCAGAGCAATTGTTTCTCCAGTGTTGTTACATCCCCTGCATTGGATGGCCCCAAAGCAACTTTGTCTACATGTTGTTCTTCTTAACAACACAAGCTTAAAACCATTGAAAGCAGCAAAGAATGAACAACTTTAACATACTCAGAATAAGTCAGAAATGCTAATTCATCTATACATGGTGGTTGTAGCTTGTTTTACAGAGGCGGATGTGGCTTAAAAGGTGTGGACTTCGTTCTTCATCCTCAGCTGCGCTGCTGTTCCTTAGGCCTTTTTAAGCCTCAGTTTTCTCACACATGCAGAATGAATAGGTATGGCCCAGACATCAGCATGCCTAAGAGGAAGAAGCTTCAGGCATTTGGTCAGCACTCAGGCCCTCCAGTTCCACTCCTGGTGGCTGGGTGCAGCAGACCCAGGTGGTTCAACATTATTCTGCATTTGCCCACAGGCACCCCGCATGGTGTGTTGCAAGTAGAAGCACTGCTCCAGAATACCTTCCTCTTGTGTTGTTTTTCTAAGTGTGAGTCACAAGCACAATTGGCTAGCTTGTTTCTGCGGGTTAAGTCGATGCCTTAGAGCATCAGGGGACAGCATGCCATTCCTGGAGTGGTGACTGGTCAAATGGAACCTGAAAGTTTTAAAGTCTTGAAGGAACCATCTGCTTAAGAAAGTTGCATTTATTGGAAGTTGTCAAGTTATAGTTGTATATGCTCACAGTGTTGTGAGGAAGTGAAAGAAGCCAGGTGTACAAAGAAGAAGAAATGCTATATAGTCTCTTTGATGTGGAATCTAAAACAGTTGAACTAGTAGAAGTAGACATCTGAACTATTGAAAGGGGTTGAGAATGAGGCAGAATGGTCAAAGGGTACAAAGTCTTAAGGGAAGCAGTTTTTTTTGGGTGGTGGTGGTGGTGGTGGTATCTGTGTGGGATAGAGTATTACACAGCCTGGTAAATACAGTTAATACCAGTACAGTCAACATTTCCAAAATCAGAGTAAATTTTGGATATTCTTACCAGAAAATGATATATGTTTGAGGTGATGAATACATTCAGGGGAAAACTGTAGAAGGTTTTTTGTTTGTTTGTTTTTAAGGAAGAAATCTTTGAGTTTCGTGGGGAGGGATGGGAAAGTAGAGAAAATGACTATAGGAGGGGTTGGAGGATGGGGGTGCATAGCTTTAAACCCAAGGAATAGAATTCTCAAAGACAATAAAATATTATTACATTTTAAAAACATATTTCACGAAGTATTTACTTTTGAAAGCATTTTGTTTCTTAGGCGTTTAATCTTTGTAGCTTTCTGGGAACAGCTTCTACCTGGGCATTTATTACAAGTGGTAGTTTGTGTCTTCGTACAGCTAAAGCTGTACAGTGGGAGGGAACTGTCTGATCTTGTTGGTAGAGTTAGTGCCCCCAAAGCCCTTTAAATAGTAAGGAGCTTTGGAAGCCAAGACTCAGGTCATTTTGTCTTGCTTGTCTGCAGTCTTTTTAATTTGTTGACTGGCCACTAGGACTTAACCTGAAACTAGTGTGTCAACAATTTTCTACTGAACACTGGGCACATCATACATCCTGCTGTCCTGGTTGGTTGTCATCAACATGATACAAACTAGTCAGGAGCGCCTCATTTGAGTAAGCCCTTGGCAACAGTTCTTTGAGGGCCTTCCTTGATTAGTGATGGCCAGCCCACTGTGGGTGATGCCACCTTTGGGCAGGTGGGCTTGAGTTGAATAAAAAAAACAATCTGAACAGTCGATGGGGGCAAGCCACTAAGCAGAGTTCCTCTGTGATCTGAACCATAGTTCCTGCTTCTAGATTCCAGCCTTGAGATCTTGCCCCCACTTGCCTTCATGATGGACTGTAAACTGTAAGATGAAATGAACTCTTTCGTCTCCAAGTTGCTTTTGGTCATGGTGTTTATCACAGTAAGAGAAAACAAACTAAAACAATAAAAACTTATCAGTGCAATTTGAATAAATGATTTTACTGGTAAACCACTAACATAATTTTTAGAATTAGCAGGGACAACCATATCATATATTTTACTGTCTTTATCCTCTTACATCAAATTATGAGAAACAGTTCATCTAGACTACAAATAATTAATGTTTGCCTGAGTATTGGTATAATTTTTTGAGTACATTTCTGTTTTCTGGACATAATGTTCCTTTTGGTATCCATTTTTGCCTCAACTGTATAGATGCTGTTTTGTGGAGTTTCTTACTATATTCTGTCATGTAGCTTGTTCTCAGCCCCTGGCCATTTATAAAAGAATACACAGAGGAGCTTTTATGAACCACAGTTATTTATCGTCAACTTGGATTTTCACAGGGTTCTGATTATGCTGTGCTGACTTGGATAGTTCCCTGGCTCTCCAACCCTCCTAGCACAGGTTCAGGAAAACCCTCTGCATGTGGTATGGATGGCTCTAGAATTCTGATTGCCGACCTGGAGTCCAGGAAGCAAATTCAGGGTCTTAAGAGTGTTGTTTTTATTTTTAAAAAATATGAATCTTCATCTCATTTGTTTCATTTATGAATTTTAAAGTACCAGAAGTACACAGACCCAGAGTCTGAGGAAAGCAAAATAATGTCAGTTTGGGCAGGTAAAAAAAGAAAGGTGAACCAGAGACTTGACTCACTGGGCCTGTTCATTTGCTGTCAGAGGGCCCGCCCATCTGTTATGACTAATTATGAAACAGTGGGAAAGGCGGAGGAGGGGATCTTGTGAGCTAATATGTTTGGTTGTTAATTTTCTTCTAAGCCCTGTCTTTGAAGCTCCCCAGCTCTCTGGATACCTGTTATCTTAGTGAAGGAGCTGTGAGGGAAACTTGACACTGGCATCTTGAATTTGCTTTATAGAAAGCTTTGTTATAGATGAATGTTTAGCATCTTCCTAACTCCCAGCATTCCACACCACACTTCCAACAAACAAACATATAAATAAACAAGACAGAAGTCACCATTTGCAAAGCTCTAAAGTCTTAGACGTTAGAATCATGTCTAGGGTGGCTCAGATCCTTGCAGGGGGAATACAATCTTCCCACTTGTGTGGAAGGGAACTGAAGTGGGTCCCAGCGAAGGCTGGCAGTGGAGATGTGTTTGGTCTGGGACAGGCTTGCTTTCATATTGATGGAAAGTAGTGTGGTGCTGCGCTGTGCGCTGGAGCCCCTGCTTCCTGCCCCCATTGGACCACTGGCTCTGACTTTCACCTCCCTTGGGGAGCAGCAGAATGTCCATTTGCCCTTGTCCCAGGGGAGCTGCTTTCAGGAAATGAGCATAGTGAACAGACAGCAGCTGGTAGGAAAATGAGACTGGACCTCCAGGGGCTTTAAAAAGGGCATGGATTCAGTCTTTGTCTCTTTTGCTCACACTGTTAAAAACACACTGGCAGCCAAGCTATTGAGCGAGCTGACTACTGCTCTTCGCCATCATCTTCTGACCCTGTGGCCCTTCTCCTGCATCATCCCTTTATTTTGATGGTCCTCTTTAACTTTTAGAAGTGAAGGACTCAGCTTTTCACGTACTCCACTTTTCTGCTGGGTGCTTTTGAGAAGTTCCGTGTCCCCACTTGATGTTGTTACTGACTTTCCAAAGATGTAGTTATCTTGTCCCGGGAATGGGGAATAGTTGTGGGGAAGAGGCAGGCTGACCCTTCTTCCCAAGCGCCAGTGTTTCCTTTTGTTTTTGTTGTTTACATGGAGGCACATGTCAGGTATATTATTAGGGAAAATGCGCATGTTAGGATTGAATCACTGTTTATTTCCAGGTCAACTGAAAGAATGAATAGTTTTGTATAGTTTTAGGTAGTAGAGGTTTTTTTTTTTTTTAATTGTAACAGGAATTTTTAATTATGGTGGAAGAGCACCATATTATATTTGTATGCACTGTACTACGAAGGACAGAATAGGATAGCAAATTCCACATTTGGCTTGTGATTATTTCATTAACAACTCACTGGTTCTCAGAGTCAGCAGAAATGTGTTTCCAGAACAGAAATCATAACCATGGCTTTTGTTTACAAAATCAAAGCACAAACAAATGTAGACATGGACGAGTGCATTTGTAGGCATATTTCTGTTTCAGCTTTAGTTTTCTGTGACTGCTGTAAGAAGCTTAAAAGAACACGGGTTTATTTTCTTGGAGTTCAGTAGGCCACAGGCGTGTTAGGGTCTCAGTGTGCCAGCTTGACGGCAGGTCCTCTGGGGACTCCAGAAGATAATGTCTTCTTGCATTCCAGATGCCTTCCTAGTGCTGGACCCTTCCTTCACTTGGGAGCCAAGGGCATTAGCATCTCTACTGTGAGTCAGCTTCGCCACCTCTCTTTGTCACACAGCTTCTGGTTGGTGTCTCTCTGCTTCCTCAGGACACCTGGGATTGCATTTAGGGCTCCCTTGAATAATACTGGAGAGTCCTAGAATCAGATTTAATTATGATTTGACTTTTCTTCATGAGTTTTCCATATGCCCCTGTCCCCGACTGCCACTTCCCTTTCTCTAGTCCAAGTGTGGTCCAAGTTTGGTCTTTGCTTCTGCGGACTTCTCCTTAACTCTAGCCTTAGATTATTTGCTTAAAAGGTGTCATGGCCCTTTTTAAACTTATGGGTTTATAATATATGTGTGTGTGTGTGTGTGTGTGTGTGTGTGTGTGTGTGTGTGTGTGTAAACAAACATCCCCTTTTTGTACTTTTAATGATTTTGGAAGACAAACATAGACGTATCTGTTTATTTTGCCATCTTACCTCCAAGTGATCAAGTGGATCTCTCTCTCCTTGCCCCTACCATCTCCCCCACTTTTGTTCCTTCTTGTTTTTTCTGGAATCCTCTGACCCTAGTAGACCCTCAAAGCCTGAGTGTATAGACAGAAATCAGCGGTTGTGGCTGGGTAAATACCAAGAGCTTGTAGGACTAAGAATCCTTTCCTCTTGGCCCCCCAGCCTTGCTGGTTGCAGGTAGTTGATTGATTCACCACCTTATCCAATGCCCGATCTCCTCACACCCTCACTGCTCTGTGGATTGACTGAAGGGTGCACCTCTCATCCTTATTTAACCTGTTCTAGTTAAAAGGGAACCACCGGGGCTGAAGTTCTGTCACCTTCTTAAAGGAGAAAAAGCTCTTGCTCAAGAGAACAGAGGCTCTGGCCTGGGTGTAGACCTGACTTTTCAGTGAAGGCCTGGTCTTCCGCTTTGGCCAAGGGACCACCTCTAGGAAGGTGAGGTCAGCTTAGGCCATGCTCAAAAAATAGGTAGAATAATTAGACCATTTATTTTTCCTTCCAATTTTTTTCTTTCCCTGGTGCAATAAATCTATCCAAGTATGAATGATTCAGGAAAACTTTCCTTTTTCTTCTTTATCTTTTCCAAGCCTGTGTTACTTAATGGAGACTCCCTCCCCAGCATTTTGAGCTTTCTTATTCTTTCTCTTAATTTCCTCTCCCCACCATGTGATTGCCTGATCATGTGTCTGGTCTCCATGTGAGCTTAAATAGCTTAAACAGCGCCCCCCCCCCTTCCATCCTCCTCCTCTGGGCTGCATCTGTACTTTATGACTGGTCTGCCTTGGGGGTTTTCTTTCAAACTCTAATGAAATTGTCCTTGAGCTTCCTTTTGACTCTATTCTTTAATTTTCTTACTAATGAGATTAAGAACCCCTAAAGAGGACCTCGATTTCCCATGTATCCATCCTAGGCAACTTCTTTTGTACCAATAGTTATTTCAGATTTGCTGTGTGTTTGCTAGGCTGCTAGCACACCACAGACTGAGTGGCTTGTGCAGCAGAAATGAATTGTCTCTTAGTTTTAGAGATCAGCCTTCTGTGACCTTATGTTGTCACTACTGAAGCCCCTTTCCTTGGCTCCAGGTGGTCACCTTCTTGATTTGTCTATCTCTCTGAGTCCCTAGTCTTGTTTTCTTAGAAGGTCACCAGCTACCCTAGATTAGGTCCTATTCTCATGATCTCATTGTAATGTTTTCCAAATGCAGTTGTGTTTGAAATAGGGGCATTAGGGCTTCAACATGCCTTACTCTGAATACAATTCATCCAGGATCACCTAACCATGCCTTCTACAGTATCAGCCCTGAGCATCAGGTCCCTGCCTGCATTTGGTTGGTGTGTGCACAGAACCCTGTTTTCAGTGGTCAGGGCTTTTGCTGGATAGTGGGGACAGATGGGATTAAACAGGATCAAATGTGGAATGTGAATGCTGGAATTAAGTGTTGGTTTTAAGTGAGCTGTGAGATATTATTTTTATAGTGTTCTATTTAGCTTTTAATGTTTTCTGGCCCAAAGCAGCCTATAGTACTCAACTGATTGACTTAGGGTCTCTCAGATCCTCTAGCCATCGTGTTGAAGTTGAGATTAATTAGAGGAGAGTGTGTGGTGCCAGCCTCAGGCCCCACTCTCATTCCCTCTCTCCCCAACCTTCCTTTCTTAAGTTCTCTGCTTTGTCCTCTTCTTTTTACTTTGTACCCAGACAGAAGTTCTTTTGCATCAGGAGCATCTTTCTTTTGTGTAAAAGTGGTTATTATGCTAACATTCTGTATTGAGGAATGTAAGTGAAATCCTTTGTAAATGTTGAGAGGATGTCACCAGTGAGGCTGAGGTTTTTATTTGTGCTATCCTTTCTTTTACTGACATTCTGTGCTTGTCTGCACAGCATATATGTTGGTGATCTCACCATGGTAACTTTATCACAAAGAAAATAATTTCGAATCACTCCTTAATGAAGATTGTGAAGGTGGTTCAGAAATATGAGGAATTATCGTGCTTCAAAATTAGAGGGAATCTCAAGCAAAACTACAGATTTAGTATCTCCTATTGAGAATGGATGGGATTAAGAGTATTTAGATTTTCATGTAAGTTTTAGTATGGAAATGTTTGTATATATATAATGTGAAACCCTATGTTTCATATACACCATATATACATAGCCTGAAAGAAATTTCATATAACATTTTTACTGTGCCTTCATGTTGACTTTGTCTTGTAACATGAGGTTAAGTGTGGAATTTTCTATTTGTGATGTCTTGTCAGTACCTAAAAAGTTTTAGATTCCAAATTAAAGATGATCATTGCAACATTGGCTTTTTGCCCGCCCTCCCTCCCTCCCTCTTAATAGTGTCTCACTATGTTGATGGAGTTGACACTGAACTGTCACTTCCTGCCTTAGCCTCCTGAGTGTCGAGATGAGAAGCATGTATCACCACATGTCAGCTATCCAGCTTCTGTAGTTCTTTTATACAGCAGGGAATCTCAAGAACAGACATTTCTGTAGTAGTGAGGAGTAGCAGGTACTAGCAGAGCTGGATATTGTCCTGATCACCTAACTTGAGATATAAGTCCTTTACATCCTTTTAAATTGTGTTTTAGGTGTCAGGGATTGAACCTCAGTCCTCATGCATGCTCAACCTGTACTTCTATTGCTGAGCTCATCCCCAGCCTCTGTTCTGTAATGTTATTGAAGAGATTTATGCTCCTGAAATAATTGTGATAAAGCAAAGGGATATGTTTTATTCAAGCAGTAATACAGACTGAAAAATGTATTACTGAATCATGCATGTCTTTAATCAAGCTGATTATTTCAAATACAATTTTTCAAAGATTATTGTAGAAATAAGTGAAGACTTAGAAGCATTAGTATGGGAAGAGCAGAATCAGCAGGGCTCACAATCTTACGATGATTAACGTAAGGAGGATGAGTTTTATCTCACTTAGTGAGGTGGAGGGATATGAATGCTTTAAATTGAACCTGGATGCCGGGGTCCCCACAATTGCCAAAGTAATGGAGCGCTTTTTAAAGTCGAGACACTTCCGTGTGTGTTACTCCTGCTAGAGCAACCCTTAAACACTCTTTTCCTCCTAGGAGAAGCTGAGTGTGCTTAAAGACTGGCTGCTTCACTCTCCAGCTTCAGAGCCTGCAAGTCGAGACGCTCAGGTGTGGTCTGCTCAGTGTCAGTCCTGCCCAGTCCATAGTAAGACTGCCAGTTGACTCTTACAGACAGGGAAGTAGGGAGGCACACCTGTCAGGAACCGTGCTGCCCACGATGTGATTTAGGAGTCATGGGCGGCATCACCTGGTATAGCGGCAGAAGGTGCACATTCCCAGGCCCTGTACTAACCGAATCTGAAGCTCCTGGTTGCACCACAGAAGTTGTGTTTTAATAAGTGCTATGGACTATGGATTATGTTAACTTGTGCTAAAGTTTGAGAACTCCTTTGTATTTTTAATGAAATGTGTTTATTCTATGTGCTTTTCACACCTTGTATCTTGATCCCATTCATTCCTATCCCTTCACATCTGCCTTCTGCCCCTGAACCTCTCTTCCCCCCACCCCAAATATAACAAAATTCAAGAGAAAAAAAATGGACAAAAAAGAAAACGAGAAAAATAAAAGGAAGGAATTAAAAATCTCATCATGGAAGCTGCAAAGCAACCCAACAAGTCGTCGGTCATTGGTCTGGTTTGAGGCCCCGTGGTCTCCACTACTTGTTCAATGCTAGGCCCCCTCCTGGACATCCCGCTGGTACCCTGTGTTGTAGAGATCCTGCAGCTTTGGGTCTGTGGGTAAGGTCCCTTCATGTGCTGCAGCAGATTATAGATGGGGTGGATGTTGGGCAGGCCAAGTCATAACCCTGGGCAGCCAGGGTTGGTCTGCCAGATGGGAAATGGGGACAGCTCTCCTATAGTCATAATTTCGGAGCTTGCTCACCCACACCTGTGCTAACAGAGTTGTGTGGTGATATTGTATTTCCCAAAATATTGTGCACCCTAATAAACTTATCTGGGGTCAGAGAACAGAACATCCACTAGATAAGCATAGAGGCCAGAAAATGGTGGCACACACCTTTAATCCTAGCATTCTAGAGGCAGAGATCCATCTGGATCTCTGTGAGTTCAAAGCCACACTAGAAACAGCCAAGCATGCATAAAGACCTTTAATCCCAGGAAGTGATGGCAGGAAGCAAAAAGGTATATAAAGCATGAGGAACAGGAACTAGAGTCTGGTTAAGCTTTTATGCTTTTAGCAGCAGTTTAGGTGAGATTCATTCCGGATGAGGACTCAGAGGCTTCCAGTTTGAGGAAACAGGATCAGCTGAGAAGTTGGGGAGGTGAGGTTAGCTGTGCCGTGTTCTATCTCTCTGATTTTTCAGCATTCACCCCAATATCTGGCTCTGGGTTTGTTTTTATTAATAAGACCTTTTAAGATTCGTGCTACAGAGTTGGCTGTATTGTGCTGCCCTGGCGAGATGCAGGGCCTGCTCTCCCAAGTATTGCAGCTGGTAGGAGTCAGGGATGGCTCCCCCACACTTATGACCACAGGGCCAGCTCTCCCACCTGCCTCCGGCATTGATGGGCTAGGTGGTGGAGGACTTCTCCCTATCAGTATGTTTTAAACACATGGAGAAATATACTTAAATTATGACTCCTTATACTCACTGTCCTGGTTAGTTTTATTGTCAACTTGAGACAACCAGAGTCACCTGATTAAGATGAGACTTCCTTCCCCAAGTACCCCATGCTTGTTTGATCACTGCTTCTGAGATCCATGCTGCTCTGTCTCTTGGTCTCTGAACTGACTCACTTACCTGTTCTTCTGTACTTCTTGGCCTGCTCTTAGTATAGGCATAGGGTAGTCATTTTCAAATGGCCGCCTCTGTGTAGCATGTGTTTCTGTCTTTCCCAGCTTCTTAGCCTTACCATTTCTGCAGATATCACTTCCTCAGAGAGCCTTCCATAAGCATCTTCCAAACTAGGTCACCTTCTATGGGAATCGCTGGGGGAGTTCCTCTTTCATTAGCAAAAAGCTCTCTAAATACACAGATTATGATTATTTTCTCTCTGTTGGGGAAAAGGATAATTAACCTATACTTGTTAAACACATTACACTAAGAAGAATTTCTACAGGTGAATTTTGCACCTTATGAACATTAAATGATTGCAGAGGTATTTTTAGGAATACTGTCTCAAAATTCTGCAAGTTAACTTTTTGATAATGGTATAGAAGAGCAAGGTGGTGGGGGAGAGCCACAGGGCTAATGCCACATGCTGAACATGTCTGTCGTGGGGTGATGGAGTTGTAACTGGGCCTTCAGTCACTGTCAGTCATTTCTTCTTCTTCAAAGGCTGCAATAGAAGTCCTAAGATGCCCTTGTTTCAAGTAGCTCCTTGGTTGTTCATATAACCCTGAATGTCATTGTCTCTCAGGATGAAGAAGGGCCAGTTGTGGGTCAGACATGAGAACAGATGTTTCATAGTCAACATAGAAACCAGTGTAGGCATTCTAAGAAGCACTGGAGGTCATCTGGCAGCCCAGTAGAATCTACGGATAATGTTCCTTCTCTAATCTCTTCTCATCTCATTTATAGCTGGATGTGCAAGCTTGACTCCTGTGCATGAAAACAGGATCTGGATGTTCTCCTTCACAGTAGAGACAAGAGAATGACTCCTGATGCGTAGAGATCAAATTTCATCCAGTACTTCATTGTAGGCCAGAAATAGGAACCACTCAAGTTTTGAAGTTGCCTAAAGTGGTCAGAAAGGAGGTCTTGGGAATTCAAAATTGTGATGTGAACCACCTTTATCTCTGTAGAGTTTCTTTAAACAGCAGCTCTTTAAGAATTATGGAGGACACTGGGTAGATGCTCAAATTTAAGACCGAAAGCATCAGTGGAAGGGCTGGCAATTCTGTGTGTGTCTTGTCTAGGTGCATGGTGTCTCTGATGTACTATGTGGTCATCTTTGGAGAAAGACTACTCTCTTTTTGGTGTGGCTCAACAGAACCCTCAGAGAAATATTTTAAATTTTGACTGAGTGATAATCAAGCAGAAACATAATATAAGCAAATAGTTTTTGTTTTTGTGTATTTGTTATTTTGGTTTTTGGGGGGCAGTGTTTCTCTGGGTAAAAGCCCTAGCTGTCCTGGCACTCACTCTGTAGCCCTGGCTGGCTCCAACTCAGAGATCTGCCTGCCTTTGAGTCCCGAGTGCTGGGATCTTTATGCCACCAAGTCAAGCTTGTAATAGCTTTTTAATAGCTAAAAAGTAACATAAACTTACTGTGAGTGTATGCATGCGAGAGCCTGTTCATGTGGGCACATGTATGTGAGTATGTGAGTGAATGTGAAAGCCAGGGGTCCATCCTTGGTGCCATTCCTCAGGAGCCAATCACTTTGAAACAGGGTCTCATTGTTCTGGAGCTCACTGAGTAGGCAAGGCTGGCCAGTCAGCCTTCCCAGGGCTGGGATTACAAACCCCTGCCTCTAATACCTGCCCTTTTTTTTTTTTTTTTCAAACCTAAATTCTAGATATTGGACTCAGGTCTTTATGTTATATGGCAAGCACACTCCTAACTGAGTTCTCCCCAGCCACATAAACTTTTTCAGAACAGTTGGTCATAAACCTGCTGCATGGTCATGGCAGGCTTTTTGTGTGTTCTTTTCTTCCCCTGTGGATAGCATATGTACACTCTGTTTTGTCTGCGGCTCACTGCTGAAATCGTGTATCCAGATTGTATTCTGACTTTTCTTGTTTCATTTTGAGTGATTATGCATCACAATGGTTTAACCATCCCCTTCTTGGGTAATTTGTTTTATTATTATTTGTTATGCTGCGTTGTAACAATGCCTTTGTTTGGTTCTCATTCTGCAGGCAGAGACATTTGTGTGGGTCAACAATGCATCAGCACATTCCCAGAGTGTTGCCAAGGCAAAGTATGAGTTTTTATTTGGGAAGTCAGAAGAGAAAACTCCAGATACTAGTAAGTGTTTCTCAACATTACTTTTGCATGTAAAAGATACGTGGCTGCACATACCTTTTATATAAGTACAGTATGAGTACTGTACTTACCTACATCACTTCTGTTACCCCTGTGAAGCCTATGTGCTCCAGCTGTTCCCTAAGCAACCTTCCCAAGACTAGAATTGGATGTAGTTCCTAAAGCTTGCTCTCAGTAATTTCAAGTCATGTTCTTTGAAGAATTTTCAGCTTATGATACTTCAAATTTGAAGAATTAACTAATTCTCATTAAGATTTTATTGTCTACATCTACTGTTGTTCTATATACCTACACTTTATTTTTGGCTCCAGTGTTATATTATGGAGAAGCAATTCCACAAAATTTCCTCTCTTAGGAGAACTTTCATTTGAAAAACTATTGGTTCAATCTAACTGTCACATTCTAAATTAGAAGCAACTCTCTTCAAAACAGCGTAGAATGAATAATGAATACAATTAATATCAGTAATCCTATTGACTAACTTACTTGATCACTTAGCATATCAGCACTAGACGATGTGCTTCGAATACGGTATCTTATTTGATCTTCATAGAAATTCCATAAATTGCTGTGTTATCCCCATTCTCAAGAGGTGGAATCTTAAATAATTTCCTTCCAATTATAATTAATCACAACAAGTCTAGTACGTTAATCTATAGTGCCTGACCCCAAGCTTGAGCTTTCAGTCCACTGAAGCCTTGCACTTAGGAATACATTTTCCTTAAAGAGGGTGTGAGTACACCTTTTGTAGACTTTTGGGACACTTATCTGTGTCTGTGGGAGACTGGAGGTGAGGGGAGACATTGGCCTTTGGAGGACTGAAAGAGCTGAGACCGTGTGCTTCAGAGTTAGACTTACTGAGTTTGAAGCCTGGGCTTGTAACGTACAACCTTTGTGGCATTGTGTAAATTATCCAACTTTAACTTCCCAATCTGTGAAAAAGGATTACAGTGACGTGTCTCAGTTATTTTGAGGATTTAGAATGTGATTTGCACAGGCCTCAGAATCATGGTTGGTACACAGCAAGTGCTTCTGGTTTTGTTGGTTGTCCCGATTAGGATGAATTGCATGTCCTCGTGTCTGTATCCCTGATCTTCAATGGTGACATTTTAGAATGATCATCATTATTGTTTCCACCTGTATCGTTGTCTAGCCCTTGGTATCTGTTTTACACGTAGAAGGAATTTGACCTGATGTGGCTGGTGTATGGTCGAAAACAAAACAAGTAACTCTATTTTAGATTGGTGTGTTGGTTGGGATTATAGAACATTTTAAGATTTCCAAGAAGTCATCTGACCTAGTCTGGTGATCAGATGGCCAAATACCCTAACAGTCGAGCTGGAACTCTCATCCAATAACTGATGGAAGTGGATGCAGAGATCCTCAGCCAGGCCCCAGGTGGAGCTCCAGGTGTCCAACTGTCAAGAAGAGGAGGGACTGTAACAGCGTGAACTGTTGAGACCAAGATTGGAAAAAGCACAGGGACAAATAGCCAAACGAATGGAAGCACATGAATTATGAACCAAAGGCTGTGGAGCCCCCAGCTGGAGCAGGCCCTCTGGATAAGTGAGACAATTGAATAGCTTGAACTGTTTGGGAGGCATCCAGGCTGTGGGACCAGGATCTGTCCTTAGTGCATGAGCTGGCTGTTTGGAACCTTGGGCTTACACAGGGACGCTTTGCTGAGCCTGGAAGGAGGGGACTGGACCTGCCTGTACTGAATCCACAAGGTTGAAATGAATCCCCAGGGGAGTCTTGGCCCTGGAGGAGATGGGAATGGAGGGGAGGGGCTGGGGGGAAGGTGGGGGCGGGAGGGGGAGGACAGGGGAACCCATCGCTGATGTGTAAAATTAAAACACAAATATAATAATAGTAATAATAATAATAATAATAATAATAATAATAATAATAAAAAAAAGATTTCCAAGAAGTCAATGCATGCATATTCACTTCATTCTTTTAGTCTTAAAGTGAATATTAATTATTTCGATATTTAGAAATGTTTAGCAGTGACTGACTTAAGACCATCATTTCTGTTACAGTTTCTAACTTTACAGTCGCGTTATTAGTACAGTCTGGACGCCACACTGGTTTGTGCTCTCTTCACTTTTTCACTCTGGTGAAGCACAGTTTTGACTTAACTGTGCAAACAATGTGCAGTATTTTCCGTGTCAAAAGTGAATTGGCAAGAATGTGCATCTGTTGGGCCTCTTACATACAGTTATGTGAAATATTTAAAAAGCATGTGTGAAATATTTAAAAGCAGTTAAGTAAAACATACACCTTTTGTACCACCTGGCCATTTTAATCCTCAATGTTTATCCAAGAAAAAAATCAAGTTTATACCCACTTTTATGGGAATGTTTACAATCTGTCCTTTTGTTTTGCTGTCTGGGAAACTAAGCACATTAGAGTTTATATTTTTTTAAAGATAAGAAGAAATGAATGAAATAAGGAAATGAATACACAAATAGTAGGTAGACTCTGTGGTATTTTTCAAAACTTGTCATTTCTTCTTTAATACTAATTGACTTTGATTTAATATACTATATATGTTGGAGTCTCTTCTATAGTTCCCTGAGATTTGACCTTGAAGACTAGAAGACAAGCACTTGAAAAGAAACAAGCACACACAAGTTCCTGGGTCAGAGGCATGCTTTGGTCTGTCCGTCTGTCCGTCCTTCCTTCTTTCCTTCTTTCCTTCCTTCCTTCCTTCCTTCCTTCCTTCCTTCCTTCCTTCCCTTATTTCCTTTTTTTTTGAGATCATTATTGTTAAGTCATATAAGAACATGATTGAAAATTTCAGTCCAAACCATAGCACCAAAGAATAAAATGGAAAGGGGAGGAGAAATGTGTTATTTTATAGGCTTAAGACTGTATCAGTTAAAGGCTAATATTTTATAAGTCCTTTGAAATCATTATTATAATTTAAAATATAGTGCTATAAATATTGTATTATATTTTTGGCTATGGGCTTCTCTCCAGCCCTAAATATTGTATTATAAATATATGTAGAAATAATAGAATTTTAGAAACATTTTTCATTATAATGATAAAATACGAAGACCTGTTTTTTACTTGAAGGAGCCAAAATACGATTCCATCTTAGACACAGAGCAGCTCCGTTATAGAAAGTGACCTAAGCCTGAATCCAGGAAGTCCCCAGCCAAGTTTAGCCAATCAGCTAAATAATTTCAAACCTGGCCTTTAAGGCTAAGGGGGCCCAAAGTTACAGGAAATGGCTGTTACTAACCATATATGGCTAGCTCTGTCCAGTCAACATGTGCCACATGTAAGTGCTCCTTGACTGACTAGTTAGAACAAAGTGTAGCTCGCCATGCTTAGAATTCCCCAAGTTCCTTGTTAAAATGGACTGCATGCCTTTGTCCAGGGTCATCACAGTCATTTTGTGTGGATGATTGACCCTTGCTTGCTGGCTATTTCTGCAGAATAAGTGCTCTTTATGCTTGCATACTATGAGTCTGGGGTCTCCCTTCAGTGATTCTTGAACCCTCACACTACTAATCTTGTTAAATGATTAAATGATATTTTTAATGTCCTTGACTTGTCACCTTGTATCTCCTGTTTTCAACATCCCATATTTCTCATCTCACATTTCATTTGGGTAATTGTACCCAAACTTGTAATTTTCTTAGGGTTATAGAGTTGAGTTAATAGTATGGAGTATCCAAACTTAAAGAAATATACAGTGGTTCCTGTTACTATAAGCCCCTCTAAAGTATGGAATGTACCAGAGACTTCCTACAGCATGCTGAATTGAATTGATACAGAACAGGAGAAAACAACAGACCCTGAGTAGATAGGAGAGCTTGAAAGGAAGGAATTCCTTGTGCTGGACAAAGAAGAAACCAAATTCAGAGGAAAGCAGGGGCCTATCCATCAATGGGACTACAAGAGGACTTTTTTTTTCCCTCTGATAAGAACAATTTAGGTGCCCAACAGCTTCAAGACAAGAAACTAACATGGAGTTTATGCAAAGCTGGATACTTCACAGAAATTATGACTAGCAAAATTGTGCATTACCTAAAAGCTGTTATATGGGGCTGTGGCTTGACATACCAATTTTCCCAGAGTTCTTAATGTAGGGAAAATTCATTTCTTGTAGAATTGAAGCCCAAAGTTGGGAGAGGGTACCAACAGTAGTCTCTGCAGTGTCTAGAGAGTGACATAAAACTGGTTTTAGGATGGTAAAATGTTATGCAAAATTACCCTGTGGTAACAAATCATTCCTAAACTTACAATGTCACAATTAGTATCATCTTCCCGAACCTTTATGGGAAGGAGAGTCAGCATTTACAACACAGACATCAAGACCCAAAGAGCGAGAGCAATTGACTATTCTGAAACTATAACATAATTTTCTGTAAAGATAAAGTGGGGAAAACCATTAAGATAAAGTAAGAGCACTTGAGGAAGACATGCATGTGCTTAGGAAACAGTCTGTGAATTTAAAAATACAGATAGTGGGCTAGAGAGATGGCTCAGTGGTTAAGAACACTGGCTGTTCTTCCAGATGACCTGGGTTCCATTCCCAGCACCCACATGGTAGTTCACAACTCTCTAACTCCTATTCCAGGGAATATGATGCCCTCACACAGACACACATGCAGGCAAAACACCAATGCATATGAAATAAAAACCAATCATTAAAAAAGCTGACCAAAAAATACAGATAGTAAAGTGGAAAAACAAAACAAAACAATGGGGTATTAGGTATAAGTTTATTTGGTTTGTGGTTACTTTCATTGTTAAATTGATACCTTTGAGAAGAGAGGTTCTATGACAGATTGTCTAAGTTATGTCGGCCTGTGGGGTTTTTCTAATTTTGGTCAACTGAGGTGGAAAGACTCATCCTGAGTGGGAGCAGCGCCATCTTATGGTTGGGCCTTTCACTGTAGGAGTACAAGAAGGGACTTGAGCAGTAAGCATGCATAAATTCAATTCTTTGTGCTCTTGAATGTGGTTTCTGGTTGCTGGCTCGGCTCTCCTGCAGTGATGGACTATGTAGAACTGGGACTAATTGAAAGGCAAATAGACCCCCCCCCCCCATGCTGGGTTACTTTTGGTCAGTGTGTTTTTACCACTGCAACAGTAACGAAACTGAGACAGGGCTGTGTCTGGTTTCTGAACTAGAGTCTGATGATCTCCTTTCATGATCTCCTTGCCCCAAGTAAGTGATACCGTAGGAAGGTGAACAGGAGAGAAAGAAGAACACCCCTAATTCCCAGCAAACTTCGTTCACTTTCATTTTTTACCTCTCATGTTTATATTTCCATGTTCTGTATCTGAGTGTATACCTATTTGTTCAGTTGTCAGTTAACAGATGACTGCTCAATACTCTGCGCACATATTGTCCCAGGCCTTAGTGGTACTTTTTGTTGTCTATTTTATGACTTTATTTATTGACCATTTTTTTTTTTTTTTTTTTTTTTTTTTTTTTTGTATGGGGAGCAGACTTTTATCACAAATCCCAAGAACTTACTGTCCTCTTGCCTTATCCTCCCTAGTGTTTGAATTCCAGGCCTGAACCACCAGATCTAGTAAGATACTTTTAGACCTTAACTAATGAAAATCCCCATTTCTCAAACTGCCTAACAGAAAGATTATTCTGGTTTATATTCTCATTTGCCAAATTTAATTGGGGGAAATGGGCCGAATTGCTTTTAGTCTGTTATATGTAGAGATTTGTTTTTATTTAAAAATAATATATTTTATCTTAAGTATATTGTGAATTTTAGATGTTTACTTCTAAGACAGTGTATATGTATGTCTAAGAAATGGAGTCTTGACTGAATTATACAAAAGAAGTCAGGAGGGTCAGCTCCCATCCCTCCCCGTCTCTTAGGGCTCCACTGCTAACACTTCTCACACTTTCTGGGAGCCCTTTCTCATCACCCTCAGCCAAGGCTCCATCCCTGGCAGTGAGTTTGCGCCGTTAAGTCACCATTTTGTTCTTCCTGTGCTCATGTTTGCTTTTACAAACATGGCTGGCATAGATACTACTTACTCACTCTTTAATATAAAAATTTAAAACATGGCTTATAGTCATTCTAAAACAGATGTATATGATGAGAAAAAGCAAGAGCGAGAGTGAGCTCTTTTGCTTGTATTTTTAAGTATGAGCGTATAAAACTTCACTTCTGTGGTGACTGAGCAGTCTGCTCATGATGTATGTCATGGAATGAGGATGCACGGACTCTGCTTCTCCAGCTTTCCTTTCCATGAGAAGCCTCTGGGATCTGTCTTTACCCTTACCAGACTTGTGGCATCTATATTTTATATTGTAACAATAGCAAAGACTTTTGTACTTTTAACAGAAGCTGACTCTAAACATTTGAACTTGGCTCTTGTACTCAAGAACTGCCAAATCCAAGTAGTGGATTCCACCTGAAGCGGAAGAGAAGTAGAGCCTATGTGTGCGCCCTCTGCTGGCCACTAAAGGTAGAACTCCCCAGAGCGGGGGAAGGAACCTGGGGAGTGGAGCAGTGTTTTGTTAGATGAACTGATTGGTTGTTTCTTTATTATCTTTTTACTATGGTATTTGTAGAAGGAATTTGTTTTCCTCTGGGAGATATGCTCTCATTCTAACCTTCTGATGCTTTAATTTGTGCTATAATTTTTCTAGGCTGTTACACAACTGTTCTCTGTAGACTTAAACTTAATTCTGGTTAGGTGCACTGCTTGGATCTCCTGCCTCAGTCTTGGATTTAGATATGTGTGTGTGTGTGTGTGTGTGTGTGTGTGTGTGTGTGTGTGTGTGTGTGTGTGTGTGTGTGTGTGTGTGTAGAGAGAGAGAGAGACAGAGACAGAGAGACAGAAGAGAAGAGAGAACGTGCACATGTGCACTCATGTGCTCCAGAAGGTCCAGATTGGTAACATTTCTACAGTTGTGTGTCTGGATATTTTGTTCCTCTGCTTCATTGCTTCCTCCTCTATAGGTGATCTTAGATTACCCATTCTGTAGTCCTGGCTTCAGAGTCCTTGGTCCCTTGGTGCTGGCAAGATTCTGATATTTGCTCCTTGTGTGTCATCTGCTTATTCTTTCTAATCACTGTCCAGGCATTTGCTCTGCCCTATACGTCAGGAGGAGGATGAATGTTACCCCTGGAGATGTTTATTCCATTATTTTTCAGCTATTTTCACTCTACTTATTTTGTAACTGTTACTGTTACTTTTTTTTATTTAAAAATGGTTTTTTTGGTTTTTCGAGACAGGGTTTCTCTGTGTAGCTTTGCGCCTTTTCTGGAACTCACTTGGTAGACCAGGCTGGCCTCGAACTCCCAAAGATCTACCTGGCTCTGCCTCCTGAGTGCTGGTATTAAAGGCATGTGCACCACCACTGCCTGGCCTGAGGTTATTATACACAGATAATAGGTGGATTGCATTTATCTTCTGTGCCTCTGAGTTTTTCATTCCTATTTTAAACTATCACCTGACGTTCTTCCCAAAACTTTTCTGTTTTGGTAATTGTATTTATAATTTTAGTCACTTTTCTTCATAACTATTTCACTACTGTTATGAATCAATGTAAATAAATGATATGCAGGGAATCTTCATTGCAGCCTGTTCTTCCATAGATATATAATTTTGAATTTCCAAAGACTTGATCAGACTTTATTTTCTAAGGTTACCCTGAAATTCCTGAATTTGTGCTTCCCCCCAGGTCAGCTCTATTTCATTGTATTTTGGGACTTCTCTGGGAAGTCCCAGTTCTACCTTAGATGTTACTACAATTTGTTCCATTACTGGTATGTGTAACTTAAGGTTTATCTGTAGGTGAGGTTTTTCTAAATGCGTGGGATGTCCTTTCTACAGACTAGGACTGGGATGAATCTTTGTGAGGCAGAAGAGAACATGTAGACTGGCCCTGGGTAGGCTTCAGACACACTCCTGTGGAGTGCCCTACGCAGGCAAGCCTCTGGGGAGCAGAACAGGGCAGCGGTGAGGCCATCATGGGCCGCTGATATGTGGGTTACTTTTCAGGTAGTCAGTGATGGCACATGTCCCATGACCTGTATCCGACGTAGATAACTGCTGGTGCTGGGTCTCATCAGGCTTCCCTGGGTTCCTCCCTTTAGGGTAAGTGTGCCTTACCTGGGTGTATTAGGGGTTTTGCCTTCTGCTGGGTCTCATCAGGCTTCCCCTGGGTTCCTCCCTTTAGGGTAAGTGTGCCTTACCTGGGTATATTAGGGGTTTTGACTTCTGATGCCTCTCATCAGTGATTGTAATGAGCCTATGTTTGGTTATGTGCTGCCTTTTAAATTCACTCTAGAGCAACCTTCCTAATGCTGCAACCTTTTAATACAGTTCCTCGTGTTGTGATGACCCCCAACCATAAAATGTTTTCATTGTTACTTCATAACTATTTCACTATGAATCAGTGTAAATATGTGGTATACAGGATAGCTGATTTTCTACCCCTGTGAAAGGGTCGTTCAGGCTTATTATCATTGGGGTTGTGACCCACAGGTTGAGAACCACTGCCATAGAGGAAAAAGAGGCAAACTTCTGTCCCTGGATGCCATAGTGATCCAGAATACAGAGTAATTGTTTTATGTAGAAAAGGTAGGATTGCATATATATATATATATATTTGAGTTGAGGATTGAACCCAGGGCCTTGTGCTTGACAGGCGAGCGCTCTACCACTGAGCTAAATCCCCAACCCTAGGATCGCCTATTTTATTGAGATAAAATTTATATATAATGTAAGGCTCGTATTTAAAATGTAAAATTCAGCATGGCAGCTCGGCCGGCGCCTCTCGCACGGGAGGCGGTCCTCCAGCCCCGCGGTGCAGGCTGGGCCCGAACCCTCCTGGCGCCGAGTCTCCACCCAGGCTGCCAAGCACCTCCAGATGTTCCAGGCTGCAGGAGCCGCCCAGGCCACCCCCTCTCATGAAGCCAAAGGCAGCAGTGGCAGCAGCACTGTGCGTGCCGCCCGCTCCAGGTCCTTTAGCTTTTGGGCTCAGGTGAAGGAGACCTGTGCAGCCTGCCGGAATACTGTATGTGTACCCCATGGAGCGGCGGCTGGTGGCAGACAAGCTCATTTTCCACAACTTCTACTGCCAACACTGCCACACCAAACTCAGCTTGGGCAGTTAGGCTGCACTGCAGGGTGGATTTCACCGCAAACCTCACTTTGAGGATCTCTGGGCCCACAAGGAGGTGGACCCGGGCACCAAGACAGCCTGAGGCCCTCTAACATCCATTCCCTCTGCACACGGCCTACAGCTGTGGGAAGGAGATCGATCTGGGCTTGTGGGGGAAGCGGGGTGGGAAGGGGTGAGGCTCCCTCAGACAGGTTTCAGGCATAGGGCTCTGCTCCAGGATTCCTTACTTTCCCCACAGGAGGTAGAGGCCTGGGAAGCAGGACTGAATTTTCACCATTCTGCTTCTTCAGACCATCTCATCTCGTCCCCCGGCTCCCTGGGAGGCCCACAAGCCCAGCTTCCCTATTTAGGTGCCTTTTCTCCAGCAAGGAGTCCGCATGCCCTCCTCAGGGCCCCAAGCTCCCACACTGCCACCTGGGCCTTGTGCACCCCCTGTGTGTCCCCATCTACCTCTGCCCTTAGCCTGGTTCTGAGCCACAGAGACTGGAAGAGGGAGAGTGCCGTCTGCTGGGCCTCCTATATGCCACCTCACTGGTGGGGGAGGCCGGCTGGGAAAGAGGCAAGACAGCCCACAGCCTTGGGGGCTGGGGGCCCCTTGTGCCACAAAGCTCAAGTTCTTGCCGGAGCCTCAGCTAACAGGGTGGGCAGTGACTGTGCTCCCTCCTCTCCACTGCTGTGATGTTCTGACTGTTGTGATCAACCCTGTTTTAAACATGTTTCAACAGAAAAAAAAAATGTGAAATTCAGTGTCAGCCTGTTCACAGAGTTGTGTGTCCATGACCGTAGATGGACTAGGGCATTGTTCTCTCTCATAAAGAATGGCTGTAGAAATAGCAGCACTCCAGACAAGCACACACACTTACTTCTTGTCTTCTATAGGCTTACATTCTCTAGATACTTCCTACAGAGTGCCACGAGAGAACTGGCTTTGTTCTCTAGCGTGTCTTCATCCCATTAATGATGTCAGATGCCTTTGAACGTGCGTGCTAGCTTACCTGTTTGCTGTCTTTGGAGACATGTCCATTCAGATCCTTTTTCTGTCTTTACCATGGCTTATCAGTCTTCTCCTTTTGAGTTGTAAGAGCTCTTTAAGTACTCTGTATACAAGTCTCCTATCAGACATGTGATTTGAAGATTGTGCTCTTCTTCCGTTCTTTTCTTGATAGTATCATTTGTAGCATGAAAAATTTTAATCATAACGTAATAAAGTCAAATTTTATCTTATTTCTTACTTATGCTTTTAGTGTAGTATCTATTTGCTTACTCCAGGGTAAGTAGGTTTTAGCCAGTGTTTCCTTTTAAGTTTTGTAGGTCTTATTTCTAGGTCTGTGATCCAGTCTGAATTAAAAAATAAACCAACAACATTTGGTGGTTGTGTTAATGGTGGTGTGTGTAGACCATAGGACAATATCCTAGGAAGTAGCCTTTCTCCATGTGGGTCCCAGAGATCAAACTCAGGTCATTGACTGGTGGTAAATGCCTTAACATACTGAGCTATCTTACCAGCCCATTTTTGAGGGTTTATGTTTTGGTTTGTTTGTTGTGCGGCTAGGTACTTCTTGATGATGGAGAGGACATGTTAGCACATTACTGATTGGGTGGACACTTCTCGGTATACACAAAACACAAAGTAAAACTGAAACATAATGAGAATAACAACAGTGAACAAACACAAATTAGCCTTTAGGGCACAGATTAGTCCTTCTTCTAAGCTTTGCACGTAGCTGTAGGGTCTGTGGAAGCTGAGTCTGTACTTTAAGAGAAACATGATTTGGCATAGAAACCACAGACATACAAAGGAATGAATGAAAAGTCCACTAATTATGAGGTTTTCTGTTGATTTATTTTCTTGTCTCCACCACAGATTCAAGTCAGTTTATAGTTTTGTGGCGAGTCTTTCAGTAAGACTGTCTTCAGACCACTTCATTTAGCTTGTTCTTTCCTCTACCCAGACTTCTTGTATCCATATGGACGGCAGAAATGTCTTTATAGCGTTATGTACAGTCATATGATAGATGTGCCCAGCATTACTTATTAAATGGACAGATGGTCTCCATTACTGTATCTGGACCACAGACCCTGCTGTTCCTCAGGCTGCAGTTTCATCTGCTTTTGGTTTGGTTGAGTGAGCTGGAGAGTGACTGTCACCTTGCTGTTTGGTGGGAGGGTGGTTCATGTAATGAGCCCCTCCCCCAACACTGATCCACAGATTGAGCTGTCCCCAGTAACCTCAGCTGTCTGATTGGAACTACTTGGTGCTTCATATAAAGAGGTAACTATGGGGTGCTGCAGAAACAATCTGGAGTGCATGCTAAAAGCTTACCTCTTGTTCCTACTTTCCAGTATAATATTTTTGCTATCTTTTAGACTGAAGCTCATTATTGTATTGCTTTCTTATTTTATTTGTGTGGTGCTGCTGTGGTTGGAGGGCCTAGTGCATGCTAGATAAGCAATCTTAAAGATTCAGATACATAGCTAGCTCTCTCTTTTTTTATTCCCTCCCCCCCTTCCCTCCCTCCCTCCCTCCCACCCTTCTTTCCTTCTTTGGTAGTGTCTCACTATAGTTCAGGTGATCTTTGAACTCATAAAACTCCTGCTTCAAGCAGTAAGTGCTAGGGTTATAGTGTGGAACAACACACCAAGCTCTGCTTTACCCTTCCCATACCTTCCTTTTTGTTCACCTCCCCCTCCTTTCCCCACTTTTTGTCATGTCCTGTCTGTATTGAAAAGCTGAGGAGCCAGGGATGATGATTTGTAATCTGGTTACTTGGGAGACTGAGGCAAAGTAATTGATCCCAATAATTCAAATCAGTTTGGGCAACATAAGGAGAACACACACACACACACACACACACACACACACACATAATCTGAAAAGACATATTTAAATTTTTCTTGAGGGTAGAATTAGATCAGCCTTGGAAAAACATTGGGATATCATATGTCAGTTAGAACCAAGATATTTTTATTCTCAGAAATTTGCTGCACCAAATATAATTAACACCAAACTTTTTTGCATGTGCATACTAACAATTTATGATTAATTTTAAATGATTTTCTTGTTTGCCCGTGTTTTATATTGAAGAGATAGTCTCTTACGGACTAATACAGCTCTTTGGATGCTGTTAGGATGTTGAGATGTAGAATCCTAAAGGATTATTTTAATTGTTGGATCTGTTTCAGAAAGGGTGTTTAGCAGTGTCTGCCTTGTTGTTCCTCGATGAGCTATCTAATCTGGAATTCCCTTTTGTTTTTATGTGTCTTTCCACTTTTATTTTGCAAAGCAAAGATTACATATTGACATCTTTCATTTATGCTTGTTTTGATCCACTTGGGGGAGAACAAACTGAGCTTTTTAAACTGTGGGAAGTTTCATGTTAAAAATAAAATTCTGAAGCTCCTGGTGACGAGGTTGAAACTGCATGGCACTCAGCTGGGTTATCACTACCCTGATGCCTGCCAAAACCAGGTCCCCAGTCAGCGTCCCTCAGCGGTCTTACCCTGCACCTCTGTACCAGTAGGCGGTTGGCCCCATGGCCCCAGCATTAAAGTCCTAGCACTTGTGCCCATGTTTGTGGTTGTGATTTCATTTTGCCATCCAGAGTTGCATTTCAGGATAGATTTTCTTGAATCTAATAAATACACGAGGCTTCAAAGACTTTATGGAGCATAAGGAGCATACTTTTCTTTCTCTTAAAGAGCTCCGTTTCCCTGAAACTATGTATGAGTTAGGACCAAATATGTGGATCTGCCCTGGCCAACCATTAATTTGTGGAGGTCAAGATTTCTAGATTGTATAGTTGGTGGGATGGGGCAGTACTGGAAATAGTTGTTTCATATGTTCTTCAACTTTAATGCGGTGAACATTCATTTGGTGTAGGAATAATATGTTTCTAATTTTTTGTACTTAGGATATATTATATAAGCATTTTGGTGAAGGATCTTTAATAAAGGTTTTCTAAGACATAACTACCATACACACCAATGGAAGATTAGACTTTGGTTTTGATTTTGGAGATTTACTAGAAGTTGGTCATGATGTTGCAATATCATCCCTCAGAAGGCAGCGCTAAGGTTACAGAGTCATGGTTCAAGGCACCTGTGTCCCTCTCACCTCCTGCCTTGTTTGTGGGGTGATCTTCCCTTTAGGGACAAATTAGTGTTTCACTAACTTCGACAGTCATATGATTAACGGCAGCTAAGTTTTTGTTTTTCCTTTGCACTGTATTTAAGAGATTATGATTATTTTGAATTTTACCTTTGGCCTGTTACATTGTTTATGAATTTTGTTTCAAGATAAAGCATTGTTGCAATCCATTTGTTATTTTTAAAAAGTTGAAACTTACTTTTTAGACATCACAGTTCTTAAAAAAGAAATGAGTGTGTATGGAATTGACCCGTGGAAGTTTTGAAAATGGTCACTGTGGCCTCCTTAGGAGTACTAATTCAGCAATTACTGAGGGAGCCCTGGGGGTATTTGCACTTCAAAGAATACTTGGAAAGTGCTGTTTTTCATATCAAGATACAATGGAAGCGCTGGATAAAGGCAGCTGCTTCCTTTTGTGGAAGTATGCCCTGCCCCTTGTTCTGCTTTCAAGCAGAAGTACTGTAGACCTTAGATGCTTCTTATGCTTGTTAAAAACTCAGGTTCTTCTAAGTCTCCCTAGTAACTCTGATTCTGTATGCCACGGTAATGAACTCCAAAGATGTGCAGATCTAGGTAGTCTCACTGTGAACAAGGAGAGGCCAGGCCCCTTTCTAAGGACAGAGCTAATATAAGGGATTTCTGAGATAAAGTGGAGTCATGGTAACTCCTGCTTGGTTGGATTTTCTCTGAATCCAATCACCGTGTAGGAGATGGTGTAACACACACCACTAGATCAAGAGGAGATTACCTGGCTCCTGTTACACCAGTTCAACTCTGAGGACTCTGACCTAAAAAGCTGGGCACCTTTGAAGAGAAGTTACAGATTTTTTATAGAGTTATTTGGGAGTCATTACAGCTGCTAGAAAAAAGGGGGTGGCAAGTCTATTTTAGAGAGGAGAATTAAGGAAATGTAGCTGAAAATGGTAGTTTCAGGGCTCTCTTCAGTTGCCTGTTAGCAGATTAATAAAAGTATTGGGGGCAGTTGGGAGTCCTCTCCAGCTGGTACTGAGGTCTCAAGGATTAATCCTGGGAAGCAGACAAGGGCCCAGGCCAACGTGGACCATTTTCTAGTTTAGAGGACACCATATGGGTGGGGGATTTTGAGGTGGAAGAGTTGACAGGTTAGTAAAACTGGAAGCCTGTGATATTACTGTAAGCCCAGGCATGAACATGGTGAACACTCCCTAGCTGTCTATTTTAGTGGGATATGTTTATGGGGGAAATGCTGGTATGTGGAAAACAGACCTTGGACAAATAATTTAGAGGCCAGGGTTTTCATTAGTGGCAGGTATCAGGATCCCCTCAATGTCCTTCTAGGCAAAGTGTCCTGAGTGGTATTGTGTGTCATCTTGACACAAGCTAGAGAGGAAACAGTCTCAGTTGAGGAAATGTCTCAGTGAGATCCAGCTGTAAGGCATTTTCTCAATTAGTGATCAACAGGGGAGGGGTCCAGCCAGTGGTGGGTGGTGTCATTCCTGGACTGGTTGTCCTGCGTTCTATAAGAAAGCAGACTGAGCAAGCCAGGGGAAGCAAGCTAGTAAGCAGCACCCCTCCATGGCCTCTGCATCAACTCCTCAAGTTCCTGCCCTGCTTGAGTTCCTGTTCTGACTTCCTCAGTGATGGACTATAATCTGGAAGTACAAGCCAAATAAGCCCTTCCCTTCCCAACTTGGTTTTTTGTCATAGTGCTTTGTCACTGCAGTGGAAACCCTAACTAAGACAGCAAGTGAAGACTCTTCCGTTTTCTTAGTGATCACGCAGTGAATCCTTACCTGTAGTTGCTAAACTGGAGAGAGATGAGTACACTGTCCAGTTGGAGTAACAGACAAGTACCATGATGGCTCTAACACAATATGATTCCTGCGGAAATAAAGGCAGGGGCATGTGGCAGTCTGTTGAAGGCACATAGTGGGTAGACCGGAAGGAGAGCATCCTTGATCAGGAGACTATCTGGACCATGTTTCTGAGGATATGTTGGCAGGGGTGTTGGGAAGGAAGCTGTTTTGACAGTGCCAGAAGCTGTGGTACTCTGCAGACATAGAGTAAAGGAACAGTATCTTCAGAGGACAAATGATAAAGATTTGGGGCAGGCAGAGACCAGTTTTATATATCATGCTAAAACTTGCTAACATGTGTTCTTATTGATTAAAAATGATAGGTTGCTTCTTTACATTGTGTGTTTAGGATGCAGATAATGAGGTCACTCTGAGATAAGCTGAGAAAGGTAAGTCTGGGGAAAGTGTGTTCCCACATGTGTTCATAGTAACAGATATCAAGAAGCTGTAACTAGAGGTGTTCTGGGGCCGCTCATGCAAAATACCTTTAAAGTATGGCTAGCACACGCCACTTTGCCCTTCCATTTTCCCTCTTTTCTCTTTTCTGCTCTCAGTAGTCAAGAGCGGAAGCAAGCACATGGGTAGGTGGGAAATTCTCCAACTGATGGCAGATCCACGGGCTCAAAGTAGCCAGGACCACTCAAGTTCTCAATCATCTAACTTCCACAGAAAATGTTTGCTTAGGCTAGTGTGTGTGTGTGTGCGTGTGTGTGTGTGCGTGTGTGTGTGTGTGTGTGTGTGTGTGTGTGTGTGTGTGTGTGTGCGTGATGCAGATGCATGCAGTATGTGTTTGTGCATGTGGGGCAAGTATGTGCCAGAGTAGGTGAGTGGAGGTCAGAGGACAACTTTGTGGAGTTTGTTCTTTTTTCCACTTTTATGAGGGTTCTGAGAATCAAATTTAGGGCATCAGGCTTGTGTGGCAGGTGCTTTTACCCCATACGTCATCTTGCTTGTCCTTTACTTTTAAAACATTCTACGTATGAGATAATACAATATTGTTTTTCTTCTGTGCCTGTCTTATTTTACTTAGCAAAATGTTCTTCATATTTATTTGTGTTGTTACAAATGACAGGATTTTTTTTCTTAATAGTATTTCATTGGTATTTATCTCACTTTGCCCCCTCCATTTAATCCTCCAGAAATACTTAGGTTGTGTCAGCATCTTGGATATTTTGAATAACAATACAAAAACCCCACAAGTGTTCTCTTCTTTGTGTATTTAGAAACAGGATTGATGGATCACATGTTCATTCTATGTCTATGTTTGTAGGAGTCTCTATTCTGTTTTTCATAATGTCTTTACTTACTTACATTCCTTGCAACAGTGTGCAGGGAACCTTCTTTTTCTTCCTGAATCCTCTCTGACACATCTTTGTCCTTTTGGTAATGACCTTTCTAGCAGGTATGAGGTGCTATCTAGTGGTTTGACCTTTTCCCCAAAATAATTAGTGTCTTAGTTGCTTTACTATTGCTGTGAAGAGACACAGTGGCCGAGGCAATGCATAGAAGAAAGAGTTTGTTGGGAGCTTGCTTACAGTTTCAGAGGGTTGGAGTCCATGATCACCATGACATGGCAGCAAGCAGACAGGGGCGTTGCTGTTGCTGAGGGCTTATTCCTTGATTCAGAGGCACAAGGCAGAGAGGGACACACTGGGAATTGAGTGGACTTTTGAAACCTCCAAGCCTGCAGTGACACACCTCGCCCAACAAGGCCACACCCCTCACCCTTCCCAAACAGTTCTACTCACTGGGGAGAAAGTATTCAAACACATGACTTGTGGGGCCATTCTCACTCAGACCAGTTAGTGATGCTGAACAGAGTTTCATGTACTTGTCGGCCATGTTTGTCCTTTTTTAAGCCTTTGAGACATGTCTGTTAGTATTCTCTGTCCATTAAAAAAGCCCAGTTATTTGTTTTCTTGGTATTGAGTTATTTAAGATGCATTCTATTTGCTAGTTGTCAGATGTTTGTTTTGCAAGTATTCCCTCCCCTTCCGCAAGCTCTTTATTCTGTTAACTGATGTCTTCGCTGCACAGCATTTGAATTTGCTGTGCAGACATTTTTACAATGATGTGGTCCTACTTGTTTTTAATTTGAGATCATTATTTTTGGAGAATTTTGCATGTGGCTGCTGTCTTTCATTTTTATCCCTTCCTCTCCCCTTTTCAGCTCCTTCTGTTCTCCCTTTCAGTGTCATGCCTTCTTTTAATTATTATTATACATACATACGTATGTGTATATAAATGCAAACTGCTGAGTCTCTTTGTTGCCCCTTTCCCCTGTGAGGGGTGTGTGTGTGTGTGTGTGTGTGTGTGTGTGTGTGTGTGTGTGTAGGGCTGACGTGGAATTGGATAATCTATCAGGGGCTTGTCCCTGCAGAAAGGCTCTCCCCAGCTCATTTCTTAGCAGCCTCTTTTTTCTTTCTTTTATTTTGTCTGTGCTTTTGATGTCTCATACAAAAGAAAAGCAAAATAGCCTACACCAGTGCCAAGAAGGTATTTCTCTTGTGGTTTCTTCTAGTAGTTTTGAAAGTTTTTGTTAAATACTTAAGACATTAATTATTTGGGTTGAACCAAAATATTTTTAATGATGATAGTCTTAAGTTAGTCATAAGAGATGTTTACTGTCTTCTTGAAGGATTAGGAGTATAATCTTCATCACCCTGGTCATTGACACTTGGGGCCTTTGTCACTGTGACAGGACAATAACTCCCTCTTTGAAGATAAAATTTTGGGTACCAGGCTGGCCTAGAACTCACAGAGATCTACCTGGCTCTGCTTTCCAAGTATTTGGATTCAAGGCATGTACCAATAGCCCTGGAACATATTATGTTTTTATGCAGTGTAGGGAGATATTTAAAGTAGGAGCCATCATAAAATGGCTTGAAATCTGGTGGGGCAGTTGGGCCCTGGCTGTCACTGCTCACCACTTTCTCTGCAAGTGAGGATGGGGTCTGTGGTGGGGGTTGACACAGAATATAAAACTACATTAGGAGTCTTCTCTTCATTCTGGGATCATCCTTGACCTAGAGGCATGATACATCGACCCACAGGCCTAAGTGATTGTGAGCAGTGGATAGTGAGGTTGTGATGCCATTGTAATCTGATTAAAGAAATAGAAAATAGAAATCAATTTAGATACCCTTCAAATATGAGAATTTTTCTTCCTAAAAGCTTAGACATTTTTGGGAAGTAGTTTTATTTTTATTGATGCGATTAAGTTCTCTGAATAGCTAGACAACACTTCCCCCTGCTGGGCAGTGTCTGTGATGCTCTGTAGTATCACCTCCCCAGTTGTCAGGTGCTGTTTCATTTTCCTGGAGCAGCGCTCTCCATATTTGTTCTGAGGTCAGAGAGAGGGAGGGAGTAGAAGGGAAGGATGGAGGAAGGTAGAGAGTGGGTGTCTTCGTGTCTTCTGCTTAAGGTAATTTGGAGGCTTAGTAAAATTCCAGTTTTACCCTAGTACCATTAGGACATCACAAAATAAAGATGTAGAGCTTTCAGACTTTAAAAATACTCAGATTTAAAAGATAAGAGACATGAAAGAACTCTACCTCCCGGTAGACATTTTGGTGGGCCATCAAGAGAAACTAAGTGTGAGCATAAGATGAACTAAGACAGTGTATAAAACAAGGACCAGGATTGTACTTGCTTTCTCAACTATAATTTTTTTTGAAAAACTTCTGAAGAAATACTTACAATTGAGCATAGAAATAGAGAGATTGATGTAGAAGTTTCTAAATTGGCTGCTTGTTAACTGATTTTGTGTGTGTGTGTGCGTGCGTGCGTGCGTGCGTGTGTGTGTGTGTGTGTGTGTGTGTGTGTGTAACTTTGGGGTTTAATCTGCTTTCTCTCCTCCAATGAACTACTGACCTGTATGCCTATACCCATAATTGTGTGTCTTTATACCCACATATCTATACTTAAATCTCTGATATACACCTTTATAATCCAATTAGCTATACATTTATCTCTACATATCTATAATCTACTTTTATCTATAAAGTAGATAAGAAGGTAAAAAGTCTATACTTTTATCTCTGACATTTATCTTTATAAATCTAAATATATAAAATGCTATCTGGGAATCTGGGAAGCAAAGGTTAATTGCCCAATTTTAGAGTTCCTATAAGATACACTCTTCTGCTACTTTTCACATTGTTCTTTAGCATTCAGAAGGATCTGATACAGTAATCTCTATTTTGTAGATAAGGTGACTCAGACTCATCCTGGATAATTTAAGCAGCTAAGACCTGTTGCTGGCATGCCAATTCAATTGTACATTCAGAAGCTGAGTTTTCTCAGCAAGTCCTGCAGCTTTACAGACAAGTATCACTTAAAACAGTTCTTTAAGGTTTTCCTGTCTCCCTGAGGGGTAGGGAATGAGGAGAGAGTATGAATCTCTGCTTCTACCCCCAGTGAACCAAAGCTACTATTTAAGTTCTATCTGTTTTACTGAACTTCTGTACTAAATATCATTTGAAGGAACATATTTTTCTTTTCTGCTAAGATAAAACAAAAAACCTTTCTGGATATTGACTTACAGCTGCTCTTCTTATTTTTCTTTTGGAAGGGAAAGTATGTGTTTATAGCCCAAGACATTAGATTATTTAGTACAGATTGCATTTAGTTATTAGCATTCCAAAACTGATGACATGGCCATTAAGGGGGAAAACAAAGTCTTCATGGAGCATTCATTTCTATCTTAAGAGGCCAAGGCGTATACATCCTTTGTTCCTTACAATTTGAGTGCCTGCCCCACCACTTTTTCTTGTATAACAATCAGGACTCCAAGTTAGAGCCCCTACATCCCAGCTGGATGTTGTAATGTCAGAAGATGAAGTGAAAAATATGCAAAACATTGATCTTGATTGCAAGTTACAATTTCTACTCACAAAGCTGTCAAATAGAAATTTCTTGAAAACAAATACAAAATAACTATGAAGCAAGAACCAGCACCCATTTACCTACTACTAAATAATCTCTGTCTGTAGCTGGAGTTTTCTCCAGTCCCACTCTGGTCTGCAGACCCAAGTAAACACACAGAGGCTTATATTGATTAAAACTGTTCGGCCATTAGCTCAGGCTTATTACTGACTAGCTCTTATACTTAAATTAACCCATAATTCTTATTTATATTTAGCCACATGGCTTGGTACCTTTTCTCAATTCTGCCTTCACATCTTGCTTCTCATGGCAATGGCTGGCGGTGTCTCCTGACTCAGCCTTCCATTTCCCAGAATTCTCCTCTCTCTTTGTCCCGCCTGTACTTCCTGCCTGGCTACTGGCCAGTCAGCACTTTATTTATTAACCAATCAGAGCAACACATTCACAGCATATAGATATCCACAGCATCTGTCTTTGTTACTCTTGCTGTCAGAGACTGAAGTACCTAGAAATCATTTATTAAGCTGCTGGTATTAATAAGACCAGGGTCATTAAGGTACAGATAACCTTAATTTTACTATACAAGGAACTTAACAATATGTTATTCATAAATGTTCCTGTTGTTTAAAATTGAAACTTGAGATATTATAGAATAGCATATTGTAAAACAAAAAGAAACACCTTATCTTTTGAAAGACTGAGCCTTGCCATAGAACCGAGGCTGATCTTGAGTTCACTGTCTAGCTTGGACTAGCCTTAAACTCATCATCCCCTACCTTAGTTTCCCAAGTATTGGTACTATACACCTGTGAGTAGGAAAAATCAGTTTACGGTTTACCCTTTTGATGGTTAGTGACTAAATATTTCCAATTTGGGCCTTTTAGTTGTCCTTGGAAAAACTGCCTTGGTGAACTTTGAGTTAATCATGGTTAAAATAAATAGAATTAAACACTGAGACCTATTTAAAAACTTTTAATTAAAGGAAAATGGCTAGAGACTCTTTTATGTGGTAACATGTTTCCCACAATTTGTTGGGAACTGAGATACATAGTTTGGATTTTTATATTTAGATAGTTTAAAAGAAAAGAAGGACCAGTAGGTTATTAAATAAAAATCCTAGCATCAAGGATGGGCTGTCTTCCTATAAGTAGTTAGTTGGTTAGGGAGACCCCTGAAGTCCCCAAAATGATACAGGTCATTGCTACAGCTGTTAGTTGCCCACCAGAACTAGATGATAGGATACTGTTGCTGAAGACATCACATACTTTGGTTTCAGAACAGAGAAATCAAACTGGAATTGAGCTGGAAGCTTCTTCTCTGCTGTCTAGATTTTATAATGCCAGAAGGAGGGTGCTATTCAGGTTGCTGAGGGAGAATTGTCATCAGTAATCTTCCTCAGCTGTGGACTGTGAACTCTGCACTATCAGCTTGCTGGACAAGATGTTCCCAGTGGTACAACAATGACATGACAGTTAGGAGATAACTAACAACTTTCTAATTGGATTGAGGCTTTCTAGGTAGCAGGGAATTCACACCTAGTACTGTAAGCCCTGAAGTCAATAGACAATAGCGGGGGGTGGGGGGTGGGGGGGTGGGGGTGGGGAGTGGGGGGGGGGGGGGGTGGGGGATGGGGGATGGGATACGCCCTAAGCCTGTTGTTTTGCTAAGTGGACATGTTGTCAAACTACCTTACTTAATATTTATATTTATGTCCATAGACTAGTGGTGCTGTACGCTTCGGTCACTGGAGCTTCTCTTTTGCAATGGCTGGCAGGTTCTGCAGAGACTCAGAAGAGAGAATAAATAATCAGTGAATGCTCAGCCTTAACTGGGATGTCTTCATTATCTCAAGGCTCAGGGGACATCAGAAGAGGCAAACAGAATGTTAAAGCCAGAGGAAGGAGAGAAATAGCTTGGGCTTTTGTCCTCAGGGCGTGGCACAGTTGTTGTACTCTTGAACTCTCAATAGCTGTGATTACCTGCATGATATCTACAGGCGGTTAATGGTTGCTGAGGAGAGAGATTTTCTTTCCTGGCATAGCCAAGGTAAGTTGCTTAATTTCCTATCTAGAGACCTACATTTAACATCAGTGGGTCACAAAAGAAAGAGACGTAAAAGTAGAAGGGGGACTAGTGAAAAGAGAAAGGGAGTCAGTGGGATCAGGAGGGGACTAAGAGAAGGTAGTAGGGGTGAGTATGATCAAAATATATTTAACACATGTATGAAGAGGTCATCCTTTGTTATGTATAGTAATTGTCTTAGTTAGGGATTCTGTTGCTGTGAAAAGACTCCATGACCACAGCAACTCTTATAAAGAAAGTGTTGAATTGGGGTGATTCGCTTACAGTTTTTATCCTCATGACAGGGAGCATGCAGCATGCAGGCAGATGTGGTGCTGGAGAGGTAGCTGAGAGTCTTACATCTTACAGGCAACAGGAAATGAATGACACATGGTGTTATCCTAACTAAGCATAGAAAACCTGAAAGCCTACCCCCAACAGTGACATCATTCCTCCATCAAGGCCAGACCTACTCCAACAAAGCCACACTTCCTAATAGTGCCTGCCACTCCCTGTAAGATATTTGCGGCCAGTTACATACAAACTACCACCATGTTACATGCTTATTAAAAAACAAACAAACAAAAAAAACCAGAAAAGGATCTTCAACACTTTCAATTAACTTCTACAAATATTTTGAGTCTGCTGTTTATCTTGCATTGCTAATCTTGACTCATAAGGAGCTAATGAATTAACGAGCAGGGCAACATTCATACTAGGAACCATTTAATAGGAAATGATACATAATTTAGTGTCAAATGATTGATACAAATCTCATGGAAGGGTGATTAATTCTATGCTAGAACCCTTATACAAACAGAGGAGCTTTTGCAAGGTGAAAGAAAATAGATGCCAGCAGCATTCCTTACCCTCAAATACAGCTACAAGTGGTTGTATTGGAGAGGAAGATCAACAGGGATCCTGGGGCTGTGTGCTCAGCAGTTGGATAGAGGAAGAGGGAGTGCAAGGACCCTGTGGGGGGGGGGGGCTGCTATGAGAAGGTGTTTTTTGTTCTTTGCTTGGAAGGGGTGGGTATCAAAAGGAGGACAAAAATGAGAAGAATGTGCTACCCTGGGAGCAGGTGAGAGTGAGTACAGGATTATGTGGAGGACGTCCCAGTGCTGACGCAGGTGGAGAGGTGAGGGAGTCAAGAATTGATCATTGAACTAAAGTATCAAGTAAATAGACAGTGGCGATCCAGGAACGTGTGAGATCCACAGAAAACCTGTGCTGAGCCCTTTCACACGGCCACCCGAGTGGTCCAGGAGGTGCTGACGGAACTAGAAATCCTGAAGACTGGTGACATTCTTCCTCTCCTCTCCATGTCTTTGCTCCTCACCATCAATTTCCCCTTTTTCCATTGATTATAATTTTTAAAAATAGTTTTGTTTTGTCTGCTTGTATGTCTATGCATAATATGCGTGATGTCTTTGGAGTCTAGAAAAGGGCGTCAGATCTCCTGGGACTGGAGTTACAGACTGTTACTAGCTACCATGTGGTTACTAGGATTCAGAACCCTAGTCTTCTGGAAGAGCAGTCAGTGTTTAACTACTGAGCTATCTCTTCAGCCCTTGTTTATGTTTTTTTAGACTACAGTATAATAGTTGGTATCTAAAAAAAACTCTGCCACATTCTTAATACAGTGAAATTTCTTTAAATGTCTTATATTAAAATGGAAATTTAAGTAATTTAGGCTGTGAGCAGATAATATGAGACCCTCTGAGGCATTTTCTTAGCTTTTTAAAAATAGGCCCTTAGACCTTTTATGCAAAATTTGTATAAATATTTGTGTGTATTTTCTATAGGAGGAAGATTGAAAAGGTTTTCAGTGAGACTTCTCTTAGATCTAGGTAGCAGAAAATGGTTTAAGGATTAAGTTATATCTTCCTAGTTCTAGAAAGCCAAATGTTACCCTAAATCAATCATTCCTGTAGGATGTTTACTATAAAATTGCAAAATAGGCTTTTCTGAGTAGTCCTATGACAATATGATATTCTAGTTGATTTTAGAAGACCTCATGCTGGGAAGATCAAAAGGATTAGCCTATACTTTTTTTTTTCTTTTGGAAAATGGTATAATTAGTATGAAGAGACCACTTACTTTAATCTTTATAAATATGAGGAGGGTTAGAATTTTATATATATATATATATATATATATATATATATATATATATATATATATATATATATATATATATCCATGGATGGCTGTGGATGGTAAGATGCTATGGTAGCTATCTAGTATATTCCGTAGATAGCCTAGGCCAGTGAGATAAAAGTCACTAAGCAAGACAGTCTAAAATCATGACAGTGTAAGGGCCTCAGGTAAAAGTGCAGGTCACATGTATTAGGGCTTGGTGAAAGGAGAGATTTGATATGGGGATGGGAAGAGTAGAGCATAGTTGGATATAGGGAGTAACTATATTCCCAGAGCAAATATCTGGAAGTAACTATGTTATTCACAGTTGACCATTGGAGAGGCAACATTCCCTTCCTTAACAGAATGGACTCTTCATCCTGGCTTCCTGGCTTCTGGTACTGGCCATAAGTTACTGATCCACCTTGTGCTGTCTGTCTGTCTGTCTGTCTCTCTCTCTCTCTCTGTTTTTTTTTTTTTTTTTTTTTTTTTTTGAGACAGGGTTTCTCTCTGGACTAGCTCTGTAGACCAGGCTGGCCTCGAACTCACAGAGATCCACCTGCCTCTGCCTCCCGAGTGCCTTTTTTAATGCAAAAGCCAGAAAGAACGCAGTAATCAGAGCAGTAAGTGAAAGAGTTAATGGTTGGTCCAGTCACTGAAGAGGTCTAATGATAAGGCCAAGCAGGAGCAGGCACGCTATGTATGGCTCTTGGGCCAGTTTCTGTGGCCTCTGTAGGTACTTATTGGAGTGTAGTCTTGCGTTAATTTACCATTGTTTACGGCTGCTTTTGCTACATTGGCAGAATTATTACTATGGAGACCACAAAACTTAAACTATTTGCTTTTGAGATAGGGTTTTGTTATGTAGCCCCTGTTGGCCTCCTGTAGTCCAGGCTGGCCTACAATTCATGGCAGGCTTCCATCTGTTTTCCAAGTGCTTGGCTTATAGGCCTGTGCCAGTATGCCTGACAATTATCTGGTCTTTCAAGGAGAAAGTTCTGATCCCCGAATGAATTACAGATTTAACATCAGCATGTGGTGAATCTGTTTCCAGTTTCTGTTTAGTTTTGTGTTGGGAAAGAGAGGCACAAAACTGGACAGTGGTGACAGACAATATTGCCATCAGAAGTAGGGAAGTCAACACACAACATACAACAAGCATACAGAAAATGACTGATTAGAAAGGATAGTGATAATTACCATGATTATTTTTTCTCTTTTCTTTTTTCCTTCAAGACAGGGTCTCACTCACTGTGTAACTCTGGCTATCCTGGAACTCACTCCGTAGAACAGGCTGGCTGCGAATTCACAGAGATTTACCTGCCTCTGCCTTCCAAGTGCTGGGATTAAAGGTGTGTCACTACTCCCAGCTCCAAGATGTAGAAAATTAGGTGCAGTGGAGGACATCAATCATCAGGTTTGTAGTTAAGAGAAGAAGTTAATTTCTAAGCAATACTCTGTGCTCTAGAGAAGTGTAAGAGCACAGATAGATGCATGAGACATCAAGAAAATAACTATAGTTATGGTGATGTCAAACGGGGAGGGGGAACCTGAAGTATGAGCCTGGAGCACAGTGCGCCTTCTCCCTGCCCTCCTGCCACTCCTGACCTCAGCACTGCCTCTGCCTGCTGCTGCCCAGGGAGTAAAGGTTGCTCCGGGGTCCTGGGTGAGCTGGCGTAGGTGCCAGCAGGTTCGTCCACTGAGAAAGGAGCTCAGAGGAACTGGGACCGGTCCAGAAGATTGCACCAGCAGTGCACCCGTGCAGCAAGAGCACACAGGGGAGTGAGGAGCCGGGCCTCCGGCCTCTGAGAGCACCGACCCAGCTCCAGCTCGGCCAGTGGGGACATATCATACAGCAAGAGCTCTACAAGGGTCAGAATCCCTGACCTAGATGAAGTGTGGTATTCTGCTGAACTAACCCAGGACTACAAAGAGGGGGGTAAGAGTCTACAGCTCAGACTGGAAGATGACACAGTTCGGGAATACTCAAATGTCCAAAGTAATAGTTGCGATTCTTATGGGTCCAGATATCTCAGTAGGAGAAAATGACCTCACACACTCAGCCATCTCCATGAGCCCGCAGTTCTGCATAACCTAAAGGTCCGTTTCCTGGAGTCCAACCATATCTATGCTTATTGTGGTATTGTGCTTGTTGTCATCAATCCATATGAGCAGCTGTCAATCTATGGATAAGATATCATCTGTGCCGATAGTGGCCAAAATATGGGTGACATGGACCCCCACATCTTTGCCATGGCAGAAGCAGCCTATAAGCAGATGGCCAGAGATGAAGAGAACCAATTGATCATCGTCAGCAGAGAGTCTGGAGCAGGGAAGACTGTGTCAGCCAAGTATGCCATGCACTATTTTGCCAGGGTTGGTGGCTCAGCCAGTGATATCAACATTGAAGAGAAGGTCCTGCATACAGTCCCATCATGAAGGCCATCAGGTCAGGCCAAGACCACTCGAAAGGACAATAGCAGCTGCTTTGGGAAGTTCACTGAGATTGGCTTTGCTAAAAAGTACCACATCATCAGGGCCAACATGAGGACGTACTTGCTGGAGGGTCCAGGGTGGTCTTTCAGGCAGGTGATGAGAGGAATTACCACATCTTTTACCAGCTCTGTGCTGCTGCCAGCCTTCCTGAATTTAAAGAGCTTGCTCTAACATGTGCAGAGGACTTTTTCTATACATCCTGTGGAGGAAACATGACCATTGAGGGTGTCGATGATGCCGAGGACTTTGAGAAGACTCAACAAGCCCTCACACTCCTTGGAGTGCTGGAGTCTCATCAGATAAGCATCTTTAAGATAATTGCTTCCATGTTGTACCTTGGAATTGTGGAGATTCAGGCCTAGGAGTTGGGGATTCCTGCAGCACACCACCCCAGGACGAACACTTACGAAACTTCTGTCGCCTGCTGGGAGTAGAACACAATCAGATGGAGCACTGGCTGTGCCATTGCAAGCTGGTCACCACCTCAGCGACCTAGGTCACGACCATGTCCCTGCAGCAAGCGGTCAACGCACACCTGTGTCCAGATGTTCTCCTGCATTGTGGAGCACATCAACAAGGCCTTGCACTCCTCCCTTAAGCAGCACTTCTTCCTCGGGGTCCTGGTTATCTATGAGTTTGAGACATTCGAGATGGACAGCTTCGAGCAGTTTTGTGTCAGCCGTGCCAGTGAAAAGCTCCAGCAACAGTTCAATTTGCACGTGTTCAAGCTGGAGCAAGAAGAATACAGGACGGAGCAGATCCCGTGGACCTTGATTGGCTTTTATAATAACCAACCTTGCATAGACCTCCTAGAAGCAAAGTTGTTGGATGAAGGGTGTAAGGTCCCCAAAGGAGCTGATCAGAACTGGGCCCAGAAGCTCTGTGAAGGACATTCCAACAGTCAGCACTTCAGAAACCGCGCATGTCCAACACAGCCTTCGTTGTCATCCATTTTGCAGACAAGGTAGAGTACCTTTCAGATGGTTTTCTGGAGAAAAATAGGGATATGGTATATGAAGAACAACATCCTGAAGGCCAGCAAGTTCCCACTAGTGGCTGACTTGTTCCATGATGACAAGGACTCTGTTCCTGCCATCAACACAACTAAGAACTGATCATCTTCCAAGATCAACATTTGTTCTTCCAGACCCCCCCCCCCCCCATTAAAGTCTCCAACAAGGAGCACAAGAAATCCGTGGGCTTCCAGTTCCATACTTCCCTAAACCTGCTCATGGAGACCCTGAATGCCACAACGCCACACTACATTCGATGCCTCAAACCCACTTTGACTTAAAGAGAGCCGTGCAGCAGCTCAGGGCCTGTGGAATATTGGAGACCATTAAGATCAGCGCAGCCTGATCTTACTTCTCCAACTGGTTTCAGGTCTGGATGAAGAAGAGCGAGCTTGCCAACACTCACAAGAAAAGTATCTGCAGGTTTGTCTTGGAGAGTCTCATCAAGGATCCAGGCAAGTTCCAGTTGGCTGCACCAAGATCTTCTTCTGGGCAGGCCAGGTGGCTTACCTGGAGAAGCTTCAGGCAGAGAAGTTCCAGGAAGCCACTATCATGATCCAGAAGATAGTCTGGGGCTGGCCGCAGAAAGTAAAGTACTGTAGGCTGAGAGCAGCTACCTTAACTCTGCAGAGGTTCTATGGAGGACACCTGGCCTGCAGGCTGGTTGAGCACCTATGGAGAACCCATGCAGCCATAGTGTTGAGAAGCAGTACCAGATGTAGAGGGCCTGCCTGGCCTACCGGAGAGTCTGCTAGGCTGTGGTCATCATCCAGTCCTTCACTCAGGCCATGTTTGTGCGAAGAAACTACCTCCAGGTCCTCAAGGAGCACAAAGCCACCATCGTCCAGAAGTATGCCTGGGGTTGGATGGCACGTAGATATTTCCAGCAGCAGTGGGATGCAGCCATTGTCATCCAGTGTGCCTTCCAGATGCTCAAGGCCAAGCAGGAGCTGAAGGCTCTCAAGATTGAGGCCTGCTCTGCAGAGCCTTTGAAACACCTCAGTGGAGAACAAAGTGGTCCAGCTACAGCAGAAGGTTGATGACCTGGAACAAAGAGTTCAAGACTCTGTCAGAGCAGTTATCTGCAGTCGCCTCCACACATGCCATGGAGGTGGGGAAGCTGAAGAGGGAGCTGGCACATTACCACACAACCAGGAGGCTGATGCCAGCCTGCAGCTGCAGGAAGAAGTGCAGAGCCTGCGCACTGAACTACAAATGGCCAAGTCGGAGCCCAGGGTCCTAGAGGGTGCCCACAGCAGGGAGAATGGCGAGCTGAGAAAGCAAGTCACAGACCAGGAACATGAAAATGCTCTTTCAAAGGATGAGGACGAACATCTTAATAACCAAATCCTGCACCAATCAAAAGCTGAATCTTCCCAGAGTTCTGTGGTGGAGAACCTCTTGATGAAGAAGGAGCGGGAGGAGGAGAGGTCCAGGTACCATGAACCTCCTGAAGGAATACTCCCGGCTGGAGCAGAGATATGAGAACCTCTGAGACGAGCCAACTCCGGGCCACAGGAAGAACCCATCAAATCAAATTAGCTTAGACTCGGATTCCCATTACCCCTCCATTTCCACTTCTGAGATTGGAGACATGGAGGATGCCCTTCAGCAGGTGGAGGAGATTGGTGTAGCGAAGGCAGCTATGGACATGACTGTCTTCCTGGAGCTGCAGAAGAGAGTGTGGGAACTTGAGCAGGAGAGGAAGAAGCTGCAGGCACAGCTAGAAAAGGAGCAGCAGGGCAGCAAGAAAGTACAGATGGAACAATGAAACAGTGGCTGCGATGTGGACCAGGACGCGCTGCAATGTGGACCAGGATGGATGTGCTGCGATGATGTGGACCAGGATGCACAGCGATGATGTGGACCAGGATGCACAGCGATGATGTGGACCAGGATGCACAGCGATGATGTGGACCAGGATGCACAGCGATGATGTGGACCAGGATGCACAGCGATGATGTGGACCAGGATGCGCTGCGATGTGGTGGACCAGGATGCACTGCGATGTGGTGGACCAGGATGCGCTGTGATGTGGTGGACCAGGATGCACTGCTAAGTGGACCAGGATGCGCTGCGATGTGGACCAGGATGCGCACCTGGCCTACAACAGTCTGACGAGACGAGAGCTTGAGTTGGATTACAAGAAGCTGAAGAATGACCTGAATGAGCTGAGGAAAGCTGTCGTCAGCCAAGTTGTCCATGCAGGACAACTCCACCCACAGCTCCCCAGACAGCTACAGACTTCTACTGTACCAGCTCAAGCTGGCCAGGGAGGAGCTGGAGGTCCGCAGAGAGGAGGTGCTGATCCTCAGGACCTGGATCACGAACGCTGACCAGTGCCGACTGTCTGGCAAGCACATGTGGCCAAACATCAATACCAGAACAAGTTGGTGCGACAGTGAAAAACATGTGGACCAGGGAGATGCCACTGAGGCCTCTCATGGGGTCTGCTGGACACACAGGTGGCTGGAGGCCCAGAACCTGGAGCATGAGAAGAGGTGGAGCGTGTCAAGGCCCAGGTAGAGGCCCTGGAAGAGGAGATGGGCAAGCAGCAGCAGACCTTCTGCCAGACCCTGCTGCTCTCCGCACAGGCCCAGGTGGAGCCTGGGTTCCAGCAGGAGATAATGCGACTCACCTGTAAGAACCTGGATTTTAAAGAATTGGTAGAAAAGCAGGAAAAGAATGAGAGGAAGCTGAAAAAGCAGCTGAAGTACATGAGGAAGGCCAGGACTTAGAAGCTGTCCAGGCATTGGCCCAGAGTGACAGGAGGCACCGTGAACTCACAAGACAGGTCACAGTCAAGCAAGAAGAGAAAGACTTCCAAGGCACGCTCGAGTACCACAGAGAGGGCGAGGCCCTCCTCATCCGGGACCTGGTGACAGATCTGAAGCCCCAGATGCTGTCGGGCACTGTGCCCTGTCTGCCTGCATACCTCCTCTCCATGTGCATCAGGCATACAGATTACACCAACGATGACCTCAAGGTACACTTGTGGCTGAGCTCCACCATCATGGCATTAAGAAAGTCCTCAAGAAGCACAATGCTGACTTTGAGATGACGTCGTCCTTCTGGTTATCCGACACCTGCCACTTCCTTCACAGTTTGAGCAGTACGGTGGGGATGAGGGCTTCATGACGCAGAGCACTCCAAAGCAGAATGAGCACCTTCTCAAGAACTCTGACCTCACTGAATATCGGCAGGTGCTAAGCGACCTTTCCATTCAGATCTCTCAGCAGCTCATTAAAATTGCAGAGGGCTTCTTACAACCTGTCATAGTTTCTGCCATGTTGGAAAAGTCTCACTTTTTTTGGAAGTCGCTTGTTTGCACTTCCTCCTTATGCAGTTAATATCATTTCCTTCATGGGTCTCTGAGGGAGTTGAAGGTTAGATAGTTATAGTTTTCCTTGTTAACAAATTCAGAAAAGAAACTCACTAAAGACATGTAAAGTATGTAAATTCAAACCCCTCAAAAGATAGTTTTCAGTTTAACACAAGTTAGGATAGAAAGTGAAGCCAGGTACTGGTGGCACATGCCTTTAATCCCAGCACTTGGGAGGCAGAGGTAGGCAGATCTCTGTGAGTTCGAGGCCAGCCTGGTCTACAGAGTGAGTTCCAGGAAAGGCACAAAGCTACACAGAGAAACCCTGTCTTGAAAAACCAAAAAAAAAAAAAAAAAAGGATAGAAAGTGAATTAGGTACATTTTTGACTCACCAAAATAGGATAAATAATGGAATATTTTCTCTGAATATGTCAAAAGTTAATGGACTCGACATGAATGTAATTCTTGACTGTATATATTGTATACACTTACTATACTTACTGTATATAGTTTTTCTTATATTATAACCTTCTTTTAGTGTTTTAGACAAAAAGAGGAAATGTGGTGATATATTGTGTACCCTAATAAAATTTGCCTGAAGATCAGAGGACAGAAAAAGTCACTAGATTAAACATAGATGCCATGGAGTGGTGGCACACACTTTTAATCCAAGCACTTGGGAGGCAGAGATCCGTCTGGATTTTTGTGCGTTCAAAGCCATCCTGGACTACATGAGTCTAGGAGAGAAACAGAGCCAGACAGTGGTGGCACACATCTTTAATCCCAGTACTGAGAAGCGCGCGCGCATGCGCACACACACACACACACACACACACACACACACACACACACACACACACACACACACACCATTAATCCCAGGAAATGACTGGGCAGAGAAAGGTATCTAAGGTGTGAGGAGACAGGAACTAAAGGCTTTTTGGCAGAAGCATCCCTTTTCTTTAGAAGCCTTTTCGGCTGAGGAAGTTCATTTGGCTAGAGGCCTACTGGCTGAGGCTTTTCCAGGTTGAGGAGTCCTAGAGGTGAGACGTGGCAGTGGCTTGTTCCTTTGTCTCTGATCTTTCAGCATTCACCCCAATATCTGGCTCTGTGGGGTTTTTTTATTATTATTATTATAAGACCTTTAGAAATTCGATCAACAGAATTCTTTATCAGGAGCTAGTTTTTCACAGAAGGCGATCTTTATGGTTTTGACATGTTGGAGGTGTGACATGGAACATATGAAATCTAGTCAGGAGTTGACTCTGCTTCCAGGACAGGGTCTGCTTTCCAGGTGAGAGTAGGGACAGATTTAGAGAGTTGACTTGTTCAGGCCCCATTCCAGACCGCAGGAAAGTGAGACTCGTTCTTCCAAGTCAAGGCTTCCTTCTGCTGCTGGCACCTGTAGAAGGCAGACTTAAGTGAGCTGGACTGATGAAACGGTGTGTGTGTGTGTGTGTGTGTGTGTGTGTGTTTAACAGCAATTATTACTAGAAATGGCTTGCTATGTGGGAGAACATGAGGCATAGTACCCAGATGGTCTCTTGGAGATGTAGCACACATTAACCCTTCATGGAAAATGCAGATATTTCCATTCATCACCTGAGACTCAGGTCCCTTCTAGGTGCCTCTTCAGACATGCATATGGTATAAACTGTCTGGACTATGCAAACTTGTTTCCAGTCATATTTTACTTATATTTTTTCCTCATTCTGTTACAATTATCTCAAGGTGACTTTTGCTTCATTACTTTGATGGTATGATTTGGGAAAGGCATTATGTCTTGTTTTCCCAGCCCTTTGTATTCACTCAAAGTTGGTTTTTTTTTTTTTTAATTTTTTTGAGACATGATCTTGTTACATATCTCATGCTTCTCCTGAACTCACTATGTTGTCCACACTGTCCTCAAACTCACAGTGTTCTCCTTGTTTCCTGAGTTCTGAACTACACCAAGCTTGAAATCAAATTTTACAATTAACTTTTCAGTATAATTAAAACAGTAACTGCGGGGCAAAGTGAGACACTTGCCCCACAGAGTTGATTTAAGTTGAAAACTGACAGATATCCCATGTAACTGTATGTTTCAATCCTGAAATGACATTCCAGTAAGTCTCTACACTGATACCACTAGCCATAATTATGACTCCACACTGGTGGTCTTCAGTGTCCAGACCAGACCTCTCTCCTAAGCTTCAGTCTACCTCACTCTTCTATTGAGGGGGAACACTGGATCCAATGAGACTATGTCATAGAAGAAAAAGAAAACCCAATCATTAGTAAATTCAGAAGTGCCTGTAAACCTGCTAAGCAAGACATCTGAAGTAGAGGTCCAAAATTAGACTCTGATTTTAGAACCAGGAGAGAAAACAAGGTAACTGCAGATGCGTTGTATTATGTTGACTACCAGAGTGCATCAAGTCAAATATAACTGGAATCTTACCAAATGGACCCAGACTTCTCCAGACTCCATTTCCATCTGTTTGTGGTTGCAGTTAGACTTGCTTCAGCAAAGATGTATACTGAGAGAATTTAGCAGAAGGGAAGTACTGCCATCGAGCCTTTGGGTGAGTCGGTTAAGACTGGGTAAGTTCGAAAACTGAAGTGAGATAACCTAAGAGTTTTTATTCCCTCTGGTACGAAGGATGATAGGGCTGCAAGACTCTTTGGTGGGTATTTGATGAGGTTCTCTTTTGCTTCCCTGGCTAGTGGGATGCTCTTCATTCAGGGTGATTGCTTCAGTTCCGGCCCCTCTTCACTAGCCCATGCTTAAGGAAAAAGGAGAGCATAGGGTGTCTATTCCTCTCTCTCTTTGTAAGGAATCTTGGATGGCTGCCACCAGTTTCAGATTGCATCTCATTGGGAACTGGTGATTTGTGGACTGGTTAATATTTGGATGAGGTCAACAAAGGCGTCCTTTCTGCCTTTCCAGTAACCCTCCCCCGGAAAAAAAATCCTAGCAGGTTTCCTTAGTGAGAGTTTTGAAAAGGGAAGAACTGGGCAGTTTAGTTCAGAATAAGCTAGTCATGGTGGCACACACCTGTACACCCAATACTCAGGAGTCTGAGGCAGTGAGACCCTGCCCCTACCCCAAGAAGTTATTGGTAATCATTGTTAGAATTGTTACTGCTGAGCTTTTACTGGATATAGTAGAAGATATAGTAAAACCGCTCATCTGAGTGGTTTGTTTGTATGCATACTTTAATCTGTAGAGTCACCCTATTATTTCTATGGTTTTTGAATGAAGAAGCTGAGGACTGGAAAGGTTAAATAGCTTTCTTAAAGTGACACAGTTGTAAGGTAATGACGTCTAGAGTACGAGACCAGATCATGTGCATTTACTAGAGTGTTACACTGATCAGTAAACTAAACATCCCTCACTTAGAGGTCAGGAGACTAAAGCTGGGAGAGTTTAAGCCATTTCCCCAACATAAGACAGGCTGTCAGCTGCGAGGCTCAGCTTCTCAGCTTTATTTCTGTTACTTAGGCTGCCGTCCCTGGGTACACCATCTAACCTTTGTCCTCCTGTTTATGAATCAGTCTTCTCGAGGGATGGGCCTATTTCAAACCCTGCAAACAATATCTTCTTTCATAATTCTTTCTTTGGCATGCAGGCTTCTAGGAAGGAGTCTAGTTTGGTGGTAGAGAGGGTGAACTTTAGAGCATAGTGTCATGTTTGAGGTCCAGTGGTGCCAGTTTTACTCTCCTGGTCTGAGATGACTTATACCTCTTTTGTATGTTAATGGTCCCCTCTATACAATGGGTTAATAATAGTGGCTATCCCAGAGGCTGCTGGAAGGATTAGGTGGATTCACAAAATGAAACTGCTTGGTGTGGTGTCTAACACATTGTTATTAAACAGTTTCTAATCTAATGGATTGTTTATAAAAATGGACATTGAATTAAAGCGAACACGTTTTCTGGCACCTGGCCGATTGCTGCTCACTGAGTGTAGAGAATAGGAAAAAATAACATTGAAGTAAGTGTCTTTGCTTCTCGTGCTGATTAGAATATTAGTGCTACTCAAGATGGGTTACTTACTTCCTGTTTCTTCAGTGCTGGGGACCAACCCTGGGGATAGGTAGTGCTTTAGCACAGAGGAACACCCTAAGCCTAAGATGAGATGATTATTCATATTTATACCAAGCCCAAGGGTCAGTATTATGTTGTTTACCATGCGTTAGTTTCATATTATTTATAAAATGAGTGGTTTTTCTGAGATTGCTTGAAAAGTGTTGTACGCATCCAAAGTATATTAGTGATGGAAAAGTTTATGCCATTGCTTTTACACCTGGATCTTAACGCCTTTCCATCTTTTCATGTCATATTTTCAAGCGCTATCCATTGCCCATGGAATATTAATTTATCAGAGGAACCGTAATGCAAGCATTAGTAAAATGACTTTGTGCAGCAGCACTTACAAGTTAGATAAGGACTGTCAGCTCAGGATTGACGTCCTGGAAGCAGCTTGGGGCTGTGCTTTTGCATTTGCCTCTTCCGTTGGAACAGCGCGAGAATTAAATGCTTTTAAAGGGAACCAGCCCGGCTCAGTTCATGTGTGTCATTCCAGCATCAGAGAAAATGCTGCATAATCCTAGGATGACAGCCCCACCTCTGATGTCACCCAGGATGGTACGATCCTCCCTGAGCCTCTGCCGGCTTCCTGCTGCTGCACTGGGGGAATGGTTACATTAAAGCTAACTCCCGCATCTCAGTCATCTCCTTGGAAGTAGTTTTCACAATTATAGAAAAGCCCTACAGTGGCTGTTTTCGGTAAGCTACCAAGGTAGAGAGCGACTGAGGCTGAGCACAGCAGGAGAGCAGACTGCTCTGCCTTTGTGAGGGGCTGAGGCTGCAGTTCCTGGGCTCGGCTCGGCTCTGGTTCCAAGTCTCAAAGTGCTTCCATTTACATCACCGTGTGCAGTGCAGGGCAAGAGGGGCCTCCAGGAAATTTGAAACTAATTTGCTTCCAGTTGACTAGAACAGCACATTTTGCATTAGCTTGCTTCTCTCTCGTTAACTTTTCTCAAGCGTTAAACTGATGAACTGGGCATTTTCTATGATCAATGGGTAACTGCTGGAGCTACAGTAATCTCTGTGAGTAACCTCTATTTGTAGGTCTATGCAGGCAACGATGCTTTGTTAATCTATCTTTTGTGAAGTGCTGCTGTGACATTATATCATTGACTGCTTTCGCTTGCTGGTGTTGTCTTTTGGCCATCCCAGTAGGAGACTTCTGGGGGCGAGCCCAAGTTCTGCTGAATCCTGCTAGCTCTAGAGAAGAGCAGACTTCATTCTGGGGTATCCCTGCCAAGCAATCTTTAATGCCCCAGAAGACAGAAAGATGCCATGGGGGCCTCCATGCTTTTGCCCGGTACCTCACTTGGCTTTAGCTTAGAATATTTATTTTAGTGTCTGATACTGAATTTTCCAAATTTCTTTATATTTTTAAATATAGTGGAACATCATGCTTACCTATAATTTTATTTCCTTTCATTCCTCTGTCCCCAAGCAGTTTTCCTAGGGACAGGGCATTCTATTGCCCTTTAGAAATAAGCTCCCTTTTGGTGATGCATTATATAGGCAGAGAGAGGATACAGGCTACTCTTTAGAGAGCTATGGTTTTGGATAGGATAGGGGAGGAGTTTCTCTTAAAGAACCCCAGCTCCTTTTCATCTGCTTGTCTGAAGCACAGCAAGGAATCTACATAGCCCTGAGCGGATGAGGATGACTTTAGAAGTGGCACCCAAATGTCCCCACTGGAGTTGACCCTGAGGTCTAGTCTCTCCTGGAAGAGGCAACTGTCTTGTGACTCCTCAGTGTGTCTTGCCTGTCTGTCAAAAGCATTTTAAAGTATTTTTAAGATTTATTTCTCTCTCTAGAAAAACTGAGTTTCAACTTTCTGTTGAACTTTCATTGGTAGATTTACTTGTGATTGTTCTGTCGGTTTGTGGGGCGAATCCAGACTTTAAACCTAAGGTTTCTAACTGAGCATGAAAGCCAATGTGGGTTAGCAGAGGCTGGTCCTGGGTCCTGGCTCCAGAGCTTGTTTGTTTACACTGACATCTGCCTTGCTAAGGAGTTCCCAGCTGCACTGGTCAGCACTGCTAATTCCACCTTGGCTCTTGGCACCCGGTGATTTTTAAAAGAATTCTGTAGTATTTTGGACATCAGTTTAAATTTCTTCACATTAAATAGCTTCATTAGGGTTGGGGATTTAGCTCAGTGGTAGAAGCCCTGGGTTTGATCCTCAGCTCAAAAAATAAAATAGCTTCATAAAATGTACAGGAAAAATTTATTCTAATATTGCCACATCTCTGTGTTAACTTTAGCAAAAGAAAGCCCCTGTAATGATATGGATTTAGGAGTTCAGTGTGAACTTTTATTCTCTTTTAAAAAAACTTAATAAAAACTGAAGAGTCAGTGTAGAGATATTTTAAAACTGGATACTAAAAGCATAGATTTATAAACAGGAAGAAGTGTAGAAAATGGACAGAGTGGATAAAATAGAGAGAGAAGAGGTAAGGCTAAGTGAGGAAATTTGGAGTGTGCACCTAAGACACAAAAATTATGAGAAGCAGTTGAGAGACAGACAGAACTGGAGAACTGTCCAGGCTGAGTAAGGAGTCTAGTTTTTAAAAAGCCATGATTGCAGGTCAGCTCCCACTGAAAGATCTCGGTGCTGGGAGCGGTGTTCTGTGCATTGCAGAAATTTGCTCTAGCATTAAGGGCTTGCTTCTCATCTCCTCCTTCTAACCTTGTGAACACTGTCTGCTGCTCCACAGTTTACAGAGCTTCTGCTGAGACTGACTGGCATGGTAAGCTACTATCACTCCTGTAGGAATTAGGACTGAATGAGAAAAACTGGGTTCTGAATCATTAGCATATGGGATTTGGTTTGTGGTAAGCACAGCTGTAACTATTAATCACCAGGGGAAGAATGTCCAATTAATGGAACATTCTGTATTTGTGTGCACATGTTAAAAGCTTGAATAATGCTTGCCCGGTCTTTCCTGGCCTTTGAAGCACAAAAAACCTTAAATATTCATGCACTTAGGGAGTTATCAATGTCCAGAAAATAGTATCATCCATTATATATGGTAGTCTTCTCCAAAATAAGACTTTTTTTAGGTGAAGAGTGGGTCCCCAAATATAATGCGGTTAGATTACTCATTTGGCAGTTTCGCACTTACCCCTCTCATTTTCCGATATTTTTATCATTCCAAATACATTTTCTACTGCTTGGTAGGGGGATGAGATTACCCCTGCTTTGCTTTAGTGCGGCCCTTCCTGTTGCATTGAGGGTACAAGCTGTACATCTGTATCTGGAGAGGTTGTTGATCACCGTTTTTCATAGTTAAGAATTATAGTTACTTATAGGCAAAATGCACTTGAGGTCTTTTTAATTCTGCGAGGCTTGATTTTTGTATTTGGTTTGTAAATGAGGCATTTGTCTCACAATCTTCCATTAACAAAATTACAGACTGAACGGTCAAAATTGGCACTCTTTCCCAGCATAGGGGAGGAATCGCTTCTGAGGCAGTCAGAGGCTTTGCCTTTAGCTTGTTTCTGTAAAACTTCCACTCTTGAAATAATTCAAGAAAGTGTAGTTTTCGTGTATGTTATTGCAATTTGAAACAACACACATGAGAAGGAGGGAAGCAGGCTTTTGGTGGTTCGATGACCTGTGATTTATAGAGGACCGAGAATGTGATGATCTGTGTTATTCTCAAAAAACAGATTATAGACTCTTAGTGCAGCTCACTAGTGCCTCAGCAAACTGAATGTGATCATAGTTTCTTTAACAAGTAATGTACCCAAGGGCAGGAATAGGAATCCCTAGGGAAAACAACAACAACAACAACAACAACAACAACAACGACACCAACAACACCCCTCTGTTTTCTGTGTACTGCAAAGCCTTACTTCCTCTCAGCCTTACCTTTTAAACACCCATGTAATTTATTTAAGGACTACTGGATAGTAACGTTTACATTTTTGTGGTCCAGATCCTCTTGAATTTTTGTGTAAGTGTAGTCACGGACTATCTGAGCAACACTCACAATGAGCTCTAAACTCAGGGAAGGTCCTTCTAAACCCCAGCCAAGGTCCTTCATCCTCTTCTGCTCTTTGAAAAGTACCCTGGATTACTTGGTATGAGAGCAAAATGATGGAGCGAGGAGTGGAGACTTTCTGGCCACTGAAAACTGGGGTTGGTTGTTGTCTGTTCTATTCGTTGAACTATTGGAATTTTCAGTTAGGTAGGAACTTGTAATTTTTTTTAAAGAGCAAAAATTAAATATTGTCAGAATGACTTCTAGGGGGTGGTATAGGTTCTGGAGCAGTGCTCCTTACTTACTGTGTACATGAGTCTCTGGCCTGTTGATTCATTTATTTTTAGGGGTGTGTGTGTGTGTGTGTGTGTGTGTGTGTGTGTGTGTGTATGTGTGTGTGTGATGCATGCACATGAGTTTGTGTGTGTGTACCCATGGCAGTGCATGGAGAAGCTGCCTTGAAATGGGGTCCCTGAACTGGAAACTTGTCATTTTCAGCTAGCCTGGCTGAATGTTTAGTCCTTGGAATCTTTCTGCTGGGACAGTGAAGTGGCTCAGTGGGTAAGGGCACATGCTGCCAGGCCGAATGACCTTAGCTCTGTTCTCAGAGTCCATCCACATGGTAGTGGGAGAGAAACACTTTACACAGGTTGTCCCGTGAGCTCAAAAGGCATGGCATGGCGCACATTCTCCTGAACAAATAAACATATATGTAAAACAGTTAAAAATAATGTACTTATGTCCATCCCCTAGTGTGGGTGTTATAGTCATGTGTAGCCAACCCTGGCTTTTTTAAAAGATGTATTTATTTCTATGTGTATATGTATGTATTTATGTATGCCATATTTGTGCAGTGCCTGTATAGGCCAGAAGAGCGCACTCACGTTCCCTGGAATGAGGGTTTCAACTAGTTGTGAACTGCCCTGTGGGTGCAGGGAAGTGAACCCAGGTCCTCTGCAAGAGCAACAGGTGTTGTTACCACTGAGCTATCTTTCTACCGGCATGCCTGACTTTTGATGTGAGTGTCAGGTAACTTAGGTCCTTATGCCTGTGGACCATCTCTGCAGTTCCTCATTTAAGTTTCTTATTCGAAACCCTCAAGATTCTACCTTGGAAAGTCTGAGCAGTGCTTTTGTGGCATCCTTCTGTGTGATGTGTATGTTGCTGTCTCAAGGTCATACTAAGTACGAAGCTTTAGGGCAGCACTTTCAAATCAAACTTTCTGTGGTAATAGACATTTTAATGATCTGTTTATATAGAGTACTTTGAGAGCTGTTAGTGATATAGCTGGAACACTGACTGAAGAATTAATATTTTTTAGATTTATTTACTTTTATTTTATAGGTATAGGGATTTTGTCGCATTTATGCCTGTGTACCACGTGCATGTCCATGCAGGCCTGAGGAGGGCACTGAATCACCTGAAACTGGAGTTAGAGAAGGCTGTAAGCCACCTTGTGGGTGGTAGGAATTGATCGCAGGTTCTCTAGAAAGAGCAAGTACTCTTACCTGCTGAGCCACCTCTTCTACACTGAATTTGCAATTTTAGGCAGTGAATGTTCATGGTCAAATGTAAATATGGCTAGTATATTGAACACCACAGGGTTTGCTGAGTGGTCCGTTGTGAAATCTGTGTTTCACGTTAACAGCCTGGCTGACGTCACACTAGTTTCTAGAGGTGCAGCTCAAGTTGTGTCCATTGAACTTTCCCCCAGTAAACTCTGTCTGCAGGCAGTGTGTCCGAAGGAGTCGTGACTTGTGAGGGAGCCCCTGATGGCAGGAGTAGTCCTCTGCTCATCTGGGCTGCTGCTCTTCTCCCCATGTTTGCCTCGGACTTAGTACACAAGAGAAGCTGGCCGAGAGGATGAAAGAATGAGTCTACTCTAAGAATGGAATGGCGCTCTGCATTTCCAGCACCCTGTTCAAGCTGTTCTTTGGTTATCATGTCCTGTTTTATGTGTGTTGGAGGGGCCTTTTTTTTTTTTTTTTGCCTTGAGTTCTCCTAATCGACATCCTGTAGATTGTATGACCTTCTTTATGTCACATAGACAACATAAATGTCCATTTTGCTAGGCTCTAGTGTCGTAAGGGATGTAATGGCAAAGAACAGACAAGTGCCCTCTGGAGTTTATATTCTAATGGTGGCAAAGAAAAACAAGCCAGCGACTCTTCCTAAAATGCACTGGGCCCAGGGCCCAGGAAACAAGTGTGTAGAATTCATACCTGTACATCCCCTAAGAACCTCGGCTAGATGTGGCATCATGTTCCCTGTGGAAGCTTAGGTCCTGCTGCTCAGAATCACTCAAGAAAGCTACTTTTCTCTATTCAAGTTTCAGTGACCAAGTGTCTGGTACATGTGCCAAATGGTCCGGGGGTGTTTTTCCTGGAACCATTTTCTCTTGAGTTTCCACCAGAGTGGAAGAGCATATTTCATACACTGGTTCTAAAAGATCATTCTTAGGAAGGCATAGTCTCTCTACAGCTAGTCTTGTGAAACAGGCTCATTTCCTCATGATTGAAACATATTATGTTTCTATTCCATCGTTTTATTACAGTCCTTTCCCTGTGTTGCAGAAACAGATGGCTACTTAATACAGAGTGCAAAGCAGTGCTAAAATTGATCTTGTTAACATTAAAATTATCCTATTTCTTTCTCAGTATATTAAATCAAATTTAAGAAGCCAGTGGGTTTACAGATCACAGAAAAGTAACTTTACCAAATACCAGGAAAGATAATTTTTTGGAAGCTTTGCCAAATATACAATGTAGTAGATAAGATTCTAGATAGAAAAGACAACTTTCAATGAAATAAAAATTCCCTCCTAGTATAATTTTTCAGTGAGTGGAACTCTCCTCCTTCCATTCACTTCCCTCCTACATATATTTTAGACTACATTTACATTCTTTTAAGAGGGAAAAAAGAAATATGGTTATGCACCTGCTACTCCAATTCTATGAGTGTGTGGTTCATATTCAGGTAAGTGCTAGAGTTCTTCTTTTTAATATTTAGCAAATCCCCTTGTCAGATTTGGGGCATAACTAATTCAGTAAGGCTTTCTGCAGAAAGAAATGTTGATTGGGGTCTTAGTATTAGATGGGGTGGGGTACCTGACATCAGGGGTGACAGCCCACAGCAGGCAGATGGGGGAAACAGTGGCTTTGGTGGAAATATGTGGAAAGTAGGTAGATATAGGGAGAGGGAGATGACAGTAGATGTGGATAGAGTATAGCTGGAGTTTTCTTCAGTCCCGCCTGGGCCCACAGCCACTCAGACCCAAATAAACACACAGGGCCTTCTATTAATTCAGACTGTCTGGCCTAATGGCTCAGGCTTCTTGCTATCTAGTTCTTATATCTTAAATTAACCCATTTCTATAAATCTATACCTTGCCACATGGCTCGTGGCTTACCGGTACTTTACATCCTGCTCCTCATGGCAGTGGCTGGCAGTGTCTCCTGACTCAGACTTCCTGTTCCCAGAATTCTCCTCGCTGCTTGTCCCATCTATACTTCCTGCCTGGCTACTGGCCAATCAACATTTTATTTATTAACCAATCAGAGCAACACATTCACAGTATACAGGGCTTGGTGGGACCCAGGGAGAAACATCCAGCTACAATAAAACACCCTGGGACTGGTGGCCACCCTGGCTTCTTTGTTCCAACCTAGTCCCTTCTGCGTGTGTTCTGCCTCAAGCCCTTCCCTCTGCCTTGCCCAAGCCTTTGGCTGTCCTGAGTCTGTTTATGCCCATACTCTCTTGCCTCGGACACCCTGCACATGCCATTCAGGTGTTCTTTGTCGTGTCAAACTCACATGCCATATCTGACAGTGTTCTTTTGAATTCCTGATGTTTGTTATGGAACAGGTTATAGATACAAAGGTTTGCTGAGTGAGCGAATGAGTGCTGGAAATAGCGGTAATGCTTCAAAAAGAAGCAGAAAAACCAAACAAGAGCTTAAAGTAAACTAAAAATTGGTTCAATTTCTTTCTTTCCTTTTAAGAAATAATCATACTTACATGGTGATTTCCATAGGAATTACTTCCATGGGATAAATACAAAATTCCAGACAAAAGGTAGGATTAATATTTTGCAAAGTTTTGTTTGTTGTTAAAGGCAGTTGGTGAGGAGAAATGTAAACAGCAAAAGGAAGCAAAGGGGTCCCTTTTTTTCAGGGAAAGACCTGCTGAGTCCTGTGAAATGTCTTCTGAAGAACAGTGTATGGAGCCCATGGAAGTTGTTTGTATGTAGAAACTACTACTACAGATGGAAGAATGTTTATTTTTGTTAACTTTATTGCCATTAAAAACAGTGACTTCACTACTTAGTGGCAGCTGAATCTTTCCTATGAATTTATCCCTGTGAAGCTGGAGACTGTCCATGTAGTCCAGGCTCGGCTCTGGTTAGAGTGTGTTGTTTGCACGGTTGGCACATCTTCCTTAGTCCCTTAGATTGTTATTTGCCCTTGACTGTCTGTACCAGTCTTTACTTCCTAGAAGATAATGAAACGTATTCAACAGTTCTTTCTAGAGAATAAGCTTAGGCCAAGAGAGCTGATGGAGAAGTGGAGCCTGCAATGAGTTTTCATGTCTTTGAACTCTTTTGCTTGGACCAGGTGCCAGGTGGTGTCAGGCATCACAAGCATTTCCTACACTCCATGTACTTCCTTTTCCTGTCTGAACAACATTCCAGGAAAAGTACTGCACTTGCAGTGAAGGACTTAGCATACTTTTTTGAGAGCCCATTTCTCTATTTTCGGTGACTTCCCTGGGCCAGTCCTTATTTTCTAGATGAAAAATCAAAGGGGGCTCCCAGATGATGTCAGTTAACACTTCTTTGTTCTCCTGAGTGAATTTCACTGGAGTAGATTTTGGTATGTGTATGACTTTAGTGTCACTGTGGTAGAGTTTCCTAAAATACCTTTTTGCAGGATAGAAAAGTGGCTCACTGGTTAAAAACTCCTCTGTTCCCCCAGAGGAACTGTTTGGATCTCTGCAGCAGTGTTGGATGGCTCATAACTACAGCTGCAGCTCCCAGGGGATGGAAGCACTCACACAGACATATACACACATACATAAATAAAAATAATAAAGACTTTAAAAATTGTAGCTCTTTGAACCTTAAAATGTAAGTTAACACCATGCTTCTGATTTCATGTATGTGAATAGCTAAAGTTCTGTGGGCATTTCCAGTGAGGGAAAGTGCTTTCTTTCTTTCAAGAGTTGGTTATCAAAGGAAGACTTAATTAAAGGTAGTAAATTGGAGTTAAATCTGGAAGGGTAAAAATAATATGATCATTTGAAATGAGAAAAAGTATGTTAAGTAAAAAAGATACTAAACGAAGGCAAAGGACAGTATGTAAAGTTCAGGATGGCCATGTGGTTAACTTTACTTCCAGTATATGTCAGAATTAAAGCCTTTTCGAGGTATGATGTCTGACATCCATCCTTTTTTTTTGGGGGGGGGGGTTATTTCTTTTTTCTCCCTTTTTAATTTATTATATTTGTGTTTTAATTTTACACATCAGCCATGGGTTCCCCTGTCCTCCCCCCTCCCGCCCCTGTTCCCATCTTCCCCCTATTCCTTCCCCTCCATTCCCATCTCCTCCAGGGCCAAGACTCCCCTGGGGATTCAATTCAACCTGGTGGATTCAGTACAGGCAGGTCCAGTCCCCTCCTTCCAGGCTCAGCAAAGTGTCCCTGTGTAAGCCCAAGGTTCCAAACAGCCAGCTCATGCACTAAGGATAGGTCCGGGTCCCAGAGCCTGGGTGCCTCCCATAGTTCAAGCTATTCAATTGTTTCACTTATCCAGAGGGCCTGATCCAGTTGGGGGCTCCACAACTTTTGCTTCATAATTCATGTGTTTCCATTAGTTTGGCTATTTGTCCCTGTGCTTTTCCAATCTTGGTCTCAACAATTCACACTCTTACAGTCCCTCCTCTTTCTCGATAATTGAACTCCTGGAGCTCCACTAGGGGCCTGGCCAAGGATCTCTGCTTCCACTTCCATCAGTTATTGGATGAGAGTTCCAGCACAACCGTTAGGGTTTTGACCATCTGATCACCAGACTAGGTCAGATCAGGCTTTCTCTCCACCATTGCCAGTAGTCTACAGTGGATGTATCATTGTGGATTTCTGGGGACCTCTCTAGCACTTTGCTTCTTCCTGTTCTCATGTGGTCTTCATTTATCATGGTCTGTTATTCCTTGTTCTCCCTTTCTATTATTGATCCAGCTGGGATCTCCTGCTCCCCTAAGCTGTCTTTCCCTCGAACCTTGCCCTTCATTACCCCCACTCACGTCCAGGTTGTTCATGTAGATCTCATCCATTTCTCTGACATTGGGCGATCCTGTGTCTTTCCTAGGGTCCTGTTTTCTAGGTAGCCTCCCTGGAGTTGTGTAGCAGTCTAGTCATCTTTGTTTTACATCTAGTATCCACTTAGGAGTGAGGACATACCATGTTTGTCTTTCTGAGTCTGGGTTACCTCACTCAGGATGATTTTTTCTAGATCCATCCATTTGCCTGCAAACCTCATGATGTCATTGTTTTTCTCTGCTGAGTAGTACTCCATTGTGTATGCATACCATATTTTCTTAATCTATTCTTCAGTTGAAGGGCATCTAGGTTGTTTCCAGGTTCTGGCTATTATAAACAATGCTGATATGAACATAGCTGAGCCCTTGTGGTATGATTGAGCATTCCTTGGGTATATGCCCAAGAGTGCTATAGCTGGGTCTTGGGGGAGATGGATTCCCAATTTTCTAAGGAAGCGCCATATTGATTTCCAAAGTGTCTGTACAAGCTTGCATTCCCACCAGCAGTGGAGGAGAGTTCCCCTTACTCCACATCCTCTCTAGCATGAGCTGTCTTCTATGTTTTTGATCTTAGCTGTTCTGACAGGTGAGGGTGGTATCTCAGAGTCATTTTGATTTGCATTTTTTCAGATAATTAGGGATGTTGAGCAATTTCTTAAATGTCTTTCAGCCATTTGAATGTCCTCTGTTGAGAATTCTCTGTTTAGTTCTATAGCCCATTTCTTAATTGGACTGTTGGGCATTTTGATGTCTAATTTCTTGAGTTCTTTATATATTCTGGATATCAGCCCTCTGTCAGATGTGGGGTTGGTGAAGACCTTTTCCCATTCTGTAGGCTGTAGCTTTGTCTTGTTGACCATGTCCTTTGCTCTACAAAAGCTTCTCAGTTTCAACAGGTCCCATTGATTGATTGTTTCTCTCAGTGTCTGTGTTACTGGTGTTATATTTAGAAAGTGATCTCCGGTGCCAATGTGTTCAAGACTACTTCTACTTTCTCTTCTATCAGGTTCAGAGTAACTGGATTTATGTTGATGTCTTTGATCCACTTAGACTTAAGTTTTGTGCACAGTGACAGATATGGATCTATTTGCTGCCTTCTACACGTTGACATCCAGTTATGCCAGCACCATTTGTTGAAGATGCTTTCTTTTTTCCACTGTAATTTTTGGCTTCTTTGTCAAAAATTATATGTTCATAGGTGTGCTGATTAATGTCAGGGTCTTCAATTCGATTCCATTGGTCCACATGTCGGTTTTTATGCCAGTACCAAGCTGTTTTTATTACAGTAGCTCTATAGTAGAGCTTGAGGTCAGGGATTGTGATGCCTCCAGAGGTTGTTTTATTGTACAGGATTCTTTTGGCTATCCTGGGTTTTTTGTTTTTCCAAATAAAGTTGAGTATTATTCTTTCCAGGTCTGTGAAGAATTGTGTTGGTAATTTGATGGGGATTGCATTGAATCTGTAGATTGCTTTTGGTAAGATTGCCATTTTTATTATGTTAATCCTGCCTATCCATGAGCATGGGAGATCTTTCCATTTTCTGACATCTTCTTCAATTTGTTTTTTCAGGGACTTAAAGTTCTTATCATATAGGTCCTTCCCATGCTTAGTTAGAGTAACCCCAAGATATTTTATATCATTTGCGGCTATTGTAAATGGTGATGTATCTCTGATTTCCTTCTCAGCCTGTTTGTCTATTGTATATAGGAGGGCTACTGATTTTTTTGAGTTGATCTTGTATCCTGCTATGTTGCTGAAGGTGGTTATAAGCCGTATCAGTTCCTTGGTTGAATATTTGGGGTCACTCATGTATACTATCATGTCATCTGCAAATAGGGAAGCAATGACCTAACACTGGAAGGGGAGCTGAGAGAGACCATAAAGGAAGCTAGGTTGGGACCGGAAAGATGCAAACCTCTCTCTTCACAGATAACAAGGCATTTTATGTAGAAAACCTCAAGAAATGTATAAAATACTATGAGATCTAAAACACAAGCGTCACAAGGTAGTTGAGTGTAAGAGTAATAAATAGCACCCCAATGTACTTTAATGCGGTAAGAATGCACAGTAGAAATTAATTGTTTTAGAAATCCACTCAATATTGTCAATATGAATAAAATAAAAATAAGATAATTAAAAACTTGTTCACAAAACTATTGCTGAAAGAAAGTAAAGGGGATGAAATAATGGAAGGACAACCCATGTAATAGTAATATGGCCAAGAATGTAGTACTCTATAGACTAATTGCCATTCTTGTTAAAAATCCCAGCTGTCTGGTAGGTTGATCCTAAAATTCATATAGGAAATATAAGGGACCCAGAGTTGCCAGAACATTCTGGAAAAGAGAGGACAGAGTTGGGAGACTCTCCCAGTTCCACACTTTACCTATTGCAGAGCAGCTGTGGTCAAGACAGAGGTATGCTGGCATGAAGATCCAGCTCACTGTGATAGGATGGAGAGTTACAATAAAACCTTACTGTGTTGGTCAGTTGAGTTTTCACAAGGGTATCAAGGCAATTAAAAGAGCAGGGAGAATAGTCTTTTCAGCAAATAGTGCCAAGACAAGTAGATGTCCACAGGCAATAGAAGGAACTTAAATTATACCATACACAGAAATGAACTTAAAACAGCTAACTCTATAAATCCACTAAAATAAAATGGGAGTATATCTTTTTAACCTTGGATAAAATAGTGATTTGTTACATATAACAAAAAGATAATCAACCAAAGAAAACCAGGTAAGTTAGACCTTAATCAAAATTACAAATTTTATAACTTAAAAGGTGCTGACAGTCAAGTAAAAAGACACCTCATGAGATGTTTATAAGAATTTTTATAATCAAATAATAAAAAAGGCATAACAATTGTAAAATGGATAAAAGATCTGGACAGACACGTATTCAAAAAAGACATACAAATGGCAAACATTTTATAATTAAAAAATAAAAAAGACATACAAATGGCAAAAAGATGTTCAGTATGGTTAGTTAGCAGTGCAAGCAGAAGCCTGGTGAAGTGCCATGCTATAGCTTTTAGGGAGGTTGTCCACGATCAAACACGGACACTAGTGGAACCCTTGACACACTGGCAGCGAAGCAACATAGTCAGTTGCCCTGCAAAGCCATTGTGCATGTTCTTAAAACATTAGAAATACATTTACCCGCTGACCGCAAAATCCACTCTTAACCATGATAACTCAAAATATATGATGATACAGAAATTTATATACAGATTTGTTACCTCTAATAGCCAAAATGGAAACAACCCCTAAATATTTATTAGTTAATGAGTGAATAAAGAGTTATTCAGTGGAATTCAATAAAATGTGCTGAAAAGGGTGATTCTGACTCATAATTACAACTTGAATCCTCCTGAACACAGTGTTGTTGTGGCATAAATGAGAAAAGAATGCCGTTTGTTGTATGAATGACCTCATATGCAGTGTTCATAATATCTATGTCCATAGAGATTAAGAAGGTGGGACTTGCCAAGGAGAGAGGAAAGAGCACAGTGGAAAGTGATTGCTAATGGATACAGGATTTATTTAGGGGTAATGAGAAAGTGGTGATCATTGCATACTTTTGTGAGTACATTTAAGACTGCTTAATGTTGTTGGTTGTCTTTTACTCTTTTGCTCTTTTGGGGGCCTGCCACCCAGCTCCCACATAAACACACACATTTATGAATGCCCCGCCTCAGCTTGTCTTATTTCTAGCCAGCTTGTCTTAACTTAAATTACCCCATATACTTTTGCCTCTGGGCTTTTTCCTTTTCTTACTTCTGTGATCTGACTGTCACTCTTACTCTGTGGCTGGCTGGGTGGCTGGGTGGCTGGGTGGCTGGGTGGCTGGGTGGCTCGGTGGCTCGGTGGCTCGGTGGCTGGGTGGCTGGCCCCTAGTATCTTCTTCTCCTTCCTTTTCTTGCCTCTCCATCTCTCTTGCCCCCCCTTCTATTCGTTCTCTCTGGCTGCTAGCTGCTCCTGTGCTTTCTCCTGCCTTGATATTGCCTGTTCAGCTCTTAATGAGACCAATCAGAGGTTTTAGACAGACAAAGTAACACAGCTTCACAGAGTTAAACAAATGCAACATAAAAGAATGCAACACATCTTTGCATCATTAAAACAAACGTTCCACAGCATAAACAAATGTAACACATCTTAAAATAATATTCCACAACAACTTAATATTAAAATGGAAAAAAATCAAAGACCCACTACATTTTTTAAAAAATATAGCCTTTCTTTCTTTCTTTCTTTCTTTCTTTCTTTCTTTCTTTCTTTCTTTCTTTCTTTCTTTCTTTCTTCCTCTCTCTCTTTCTTTCTTTCCTTCCTTCCTTCCTTCCTTCCTTTCTTCTTTCTCTTTCTTTCTCTCTCTCTCTCTCCCTTTCTCTCTCTCTCTCTTTCTTTCTTTCTTTCTTTCTTTCTTTCTTTGTCTCTCTCTGCCTCCCTCCCTTCATTTCTTTCCTTTCTTTCTCTTTCTTTATTTGGCTTTTCAAGACAGGGTTTTTCTGTGTGGCTTTGGAGCCTGTCCTGGATCTTGCTCTGTAGACATGGTCTACTATGTTTTCCTGACTGGCCTATAACTTGCTATGAAGACCAGGCTGGCCTTGGACTCACTGTGATTCTTCTGTTTCTGCCTCTTGGGTTCTGGGATTAAAGGCTGTACTGTCATGCCCAGCTAAAATATATAATGTTTACTGAATTGTTCTCTGACAGATTCATACATGCATAAAGTGCATTCTGATTATTGTAACCCCCATCTTCTAATCAGTTTCCAACCTCATTACTCCTTCCTCCCTACGAGTCCTTTTTCCATATTCAGGACTTCGTTGGTTTGGTTGTTGTTATTTTGAGATCCATTGAGTTTAACCAGGATCACTTGTGTGACCATGGGTTTGGAACTATCTGCTGGACCCTGTCGGGCTCCTCATTTGGTCTACAAACGAAGACAGTGAGCCCCTGTCCCAGAATCCACCAGTAGCCAATAGCTTAGCAAGCAGGGGTAGGCCCAGAAGGCCCATCCCTGATCCATGATTGACTGTTGATAGGCCCAGTCTTGTGTAAGCCTATTGCAGCCAGGCACAGCTATTGTGAGATTATTTTGTGCCTAGAAGGCAGAAGTTCATAGCCCTTTTCTCTACCTTTTGGCTCTGAAGTTCATTCTTGTCTCTCTTCTGCAATGATCCCTGAACCTTAGAGGGGGTGGTGTAAATGTCCCGTTTAGGGCTAAGCAATCAACTATCGCTTCTCAGCACCTTGAGCAGCCAGGTACCTCTGCATTTACCTCTCTTCATTGCAGAGGGTTCTCTTGGTTAGGGCAGGGAGTAGCATTTTACTTTGAGTATAAACATAAACACTTATAGGCAGTCAACTGCATTGTTTATTGAAAAAAATTAAAATGTCAATATATTTCCAAGGGAAAGGGACTCCAATTGTTTAGCTGTCTAAGGCCAAGGTTTGAAAAGTTGGCTTCCTTTCAGAGTTAGGAAAGTGTATCTTATTAGTTCCATCAAGAGAACCTGTAAGTACTTCAGTGGTGTGCCTGAGATTGTATTCTATTTGATTCAAATTTAATGATGGAAATATTCCAAATTGTTCAAAGTGGAGTACAAAACAACCTATATGCTCAGATATGCTATTACTATTTACCAAATTTTCGTATGTGGGGAATATCATATCTTATGTTAACACATGCTTTCAAGTTACCCCATTTTTTCGATGCCTCCAGCCATGTCTTTCATGCTACAGGTGTGTGTGTGTGTGTGTGTGTGTGTGTGTGTGTGTGTGTGTGTGTATTCAGACATTTATTAGCTGTTTTATTAACTGTTTTGCTAAAGAGGAAGCTTGTGTCTCTGCAGTGGCTCATAAGCAATGAAAGTTCTTTTTCCTAAAATAGAAGTTAGTATACTATAGATGATGATTTTCCTGATTCAGTAACACAAACCAAGTTCAAAGAAAGTTGGATACTGACCTAACTTAGTTATTTCCCATATAAATTTTCATTTAAAGGTTTTATTTGTCAGAATTTCCCTATTTTCAGGTCTCTGATTGGTATTGGGTCTCATTTTAATGGGGAAAAATAAATTTTATTGATTATAATAAATATCCTAATTAAATATTGTTTCCTTTGCATTATATGCTGTAATTCATCATACGGTGCAATTAAATTTTATGTGGTTGGTAACCTTATATGTGAACTCTCAAAATGTTACACTCATGGAACAGACCTTGAATGGTGGTCATCAGGCTGAGGACAAGGGTATAAAAATGTCCATCAGTGGATACACGATTTCAGTTAGAAATAAATCCAAGAAATATGTTTTAGAATATAGTGACTACAGTTAATCATGACTACTTGAAATACTGAAAGAGTAGATTCTAAGTATTTTTAACATTAAAAATATATATACCAATTATGTGAGGTAATTAATATATTCTTATTAGATTAATTTAGTCATTCCACAATGATATAGATGTATGTCAAATTACCTTGAAAAATATATGTAACTCTTATTTACTAATTAAAAAAATAAATAAAATGCAAAATAATTCCACGCAGTTGATGTCCTAGAACCCTTCTCCGCATTGTGTCTCCTCTTACGTGTGGACCTCACTGTCACTCCTCAGGGGAGCTTAAAAATGTCTCCCTTGTGGTGGAACTGAGATCCCCGAAATATTGTGCACGTTAATAAACTTTATCTGAGGTCAGAGAACAGGACGGCCACAATATTAAACACAGAGGTTAGGCGGTGGTAGCACACACCTTTAATCCCAGCACTTGGGAGGCAGAGCCAGGTAGATCTCTGTGAGTTCAAGGTCACATTGGAAATAGCCAGGCATGGTGACTCACACATTTAATCCCAGAAAGTAAGCCTTTAATCCCAGGGAGTGATGGCAGAAACCAGAAAGATATAGAAGGTGTGAAGACCAGAAACTAGAAGCTTTTGGCTGGTTAAGCATTCAGGCTTTTGAGAAGCAGTTCAGCTGAGATTCATGTGGAGGAGGACTCAGAAGCTTCCAGTCTGAGGAAACAAGACCAGCTGAGGAACTGGTGAGGTGAGGTGGCTGTGACTTGTTCTGCCTCTCTGATCTCCCAGCATTCACCCCAATACCTGGCTCAGGTTTGATTTTATTAATAAGAATTTTTAAGATTCCTCCTACACTCCCTCCCTAGATGGTGACAGGGAAGAGCAGACTTCCAGCTGGAAAATATTCACTGAATAAATCTTGCTTTTTCTGTGGTCCAGTCTCAGATTTCATGGCGTATTTGTAAGGCTTCGTGGGGTTATGTCCCACATCAATATTTATTATTTCACCAGTGGCATTTGGATAATGGTACTTCCCATAATTTTCATATTTGTACATATGAAGGAACTGAGTTACTACAGTCTCATTTCTGGGACTTCCTGAGAAGTAGGGTTAATATGGGGTGAGTCATTATTCTGCCTCCTCCTATGTAGAACTTCTGTGGTGATGAATATGTATGCTGAATAGAAGGATCCACTGCAAGGTTAGTAAAAGTATGTGTTGCAGGATTGGGTGGAAAGAAATAGTAAACAGTTATTGACAACCTACCGTGTATGAGATTCATGAATACATAGTAGACCCTGATGTCATGTCTCCGTTCTGTCCTGTTCCTAGGCGATCATGGAGGAAGCACTTTACTCCCACCGACTGTCACAAATGAATTTCCAGAATATGGGACCATGGAAGAAGGAGGAGGAGGAGAAGGCCTGAGAGCCTCTCTAGACTTTGATACAAAGTCTCTGCCATGCCACCCTCCAGAGCATCAGGATGTCCATCTTCTTACTGGACAAGCCTCTACGCTCAACAGTGTTACAGAAGGACCAAATAATGCCCCTCAGTGTCACCCTCAGGAACAAAGTTTACAACCCATTGACTCTTTAATCTCTGCTCTGAAAGCTACAGAAGCCAGAATAGCTTCAGGAACATTTCAGGCTACAAAGGTACTGGACAAAGATGCTAAGTTGTCAGGTCAGCAGGTGGATAAAGAACTGAGTACTGCCAGTCATAAGCCGCAGAGAGCCCATAGAACATTCCCTGCTGGCCCAGGCAAATCACCAGGCTTACCTCTTTCAGTGGAAGTACCAGCAGAGGGAGATTTTTCTTTGAGCATCCAGGAGGATCTGACTGCACTCTTACCTGAAGAAGCTCAGACAGAACTGTCCCAGATAACTAATTACAGGAAACAAGGGCCTCTCTGTGTGCAGGAACCAGTATGTCCCATGCCTTCCCTGCGGAGCTCAACAGGGAGCCAGAACCCTGTAGGCAGAGTTGGTGTTTTGAAAGATCAGAGGTCTGACCTTGGAAGAGCGCACCCTAGAGGATGTGATTCGGGTGGCTTCCTGGGCCGCCAAGGCCGGATCAAACACGTAGAGTTTCAAGGAGTAGAGATACTGTGGACAGGAGAGAAGGCGGAGACCCAGCATCCCATGGGCTTTGAGAAATCACCGGAAAGGACAGCCTCTCCTGTGAGCAAGGAGTTTGCCAAAGGGCCAAGCTATTCCAGCTCCACGGCTGGTTTGTGCAGCAATTCTGTGAATTTAACTGGAAGTGTTAGGGATGAAACCTGGAAAGTTCCTTCAGCAAGGCCTGGCACGAGCTTGGGGACACTGTCCCCCGTTCCACTTGCCGAGAGTGGAGAGGATGAAGTCTTCCTGCAGGAAAGCAAAGAGCACCTTGAGGAGAACCTTGATGCCCAGGGAGACAAAGACAGGTGAGCTCCAGAGTTGTCATGCTATTTGTGATGCCTGGAACGTGTTACAGATACTTACTGTCCTGGCTTGATGTGGGGACTTGCCACACAGGCCCATAGCCTCACCCGAACAGCCAGTTTGCTTTGCAAGGTTTATTCCATTTACCTGGAGTCAACTGTGATGTTCAAAAATCTTAACTGGAGAAATCTAGAAATAAATAATTCATGTGTTACATAACTTTTATTACAGTGTATTGTTACAGCTGTTCCATTTGTTATGATTATTAAATCTCTTGCTATGGCTGGTATGCAGTAACTTTATTATTCTTTATTTATGCATGTATAGCAACGACATATTTAGGATCCGTTATAGTCTTTGGTTTCATACCAACGGCAGTTCATCCCTGTGCATAAGTGGGAGGGCTGCCATTTCCACTGCCCTTATTGTCACAGAGTGGAAGATACTTGAGTGCAATAGAAAGTGGAATCGAAGAAAAGCCTAAGACAGAAAAGTCATCATGTAATAAAGCTGTCTTTTCGACAAGGATCAGGGCAGCCATGCTGAGGAGACTGTGAACACTCCCCTTGCCATGTGTTTTTGACATGTCCTGTGGAGTCACTGCAGCCCATGTGTGGCCTTCCTCCGAGTGCAGACAGTGGCTGCCGTGCAGCATGCATCCAGCCTGTAATGCAGCCCGCTTTCCTGTGTGAAGATAGAGGTTTGGGCCATGCAGTTCTCTGGGGCGTGAAGGGACATCGCAGAAGGTCGGAGGTGGTAGACTAGACTCCGAGTCTCTTGTTCCATGATGTTCACAAAGGAGTCCCTTCTTCTCACAAATGGCATGTGTTTTGAGATTTGGCCCTGGTTAAGTACACTTGACATTTCCTGATATTTTCTAGCCTTCCTCAGTATTTCTTACATCTCTTCCACCTCTGAGCCTGGAAAGATAGAAGACACAACTGTCTTTCTTCAGGCCTTCCGTTCATATCCGATCACTGCTTTTGACAAGTCATCTTTTGTGTTCTGTACTGCTATACTTTGATTGCTAGCCTTCTTTTCATCTGTCATTCCTCACTGCTCATGTCTCACCCTGTGGGTCGTGACCCCTTTGGGGCTGAAGGACCCTTTCACAGGGGTCACCTAGGACTGTTGGAAAACACAGACATTCACACTAGGATTCCTAAGAGCCACACAATTACAGTTATGAAGTAGCTATGAAAATGATTTTATGGCTGGGTTTACCACAAGAGGAGCTGTGCTAAAAGATCACAGGATTAGGAAGGCTGAGAACTACTAGTTTATATGCTAAAACACATGTCAAGCCTGAAGGAGTGTGTGTGTGGTGTGTTTGTGTATGTGGGTGTCTTTTCCTATGCAGTTGACACCTTTAAGATGATGTTCCTTTGAGTGACTAATCAGGATCACAAAATCCCTGCCTTCTATTAAAAGTAGCCTTGATATATGCCTCTTGTCTTTGCATCAATCTGAAATGTGCACTTTTACTGCTGTTCAGATTAGTAATTGATTGCTCCCTGCTTCTTCCCTCCCCTCCCCTCCCCTCCCCTCCCCTCCCCTCCCCTCCCCTCCCCTCCCCTCCCTTCCCTTCCCTCTCCTCCCCTCCCCTCCCCTCCCCTCCCCTTCTCTTCCCTCCCCTTCTCTCTCCTCCCCTTCCCTCCCCTTCCTTTTTAGTCTAGAAATGTTTTCAGGCTGCTTGTTGTGTCCCTGACCCTGTTAGATGTGGGAAAGTACACAAGAACCCTGGTCTGTGGACTTTAGTGCTAAATATACAAATTGACCACATAAACACTATCTGGGTACTGTGAAGGGAAAGAACAGAGATCTCCTGGAGAGATAAGCTTGAATGGAAAGAAAGAGACTAAGTCAGGTGGCAGCTTGGGTAAGATCTTTCTGTAAACAAGTTAATTAAGTGAGACTTGAGAACTGAGGCAGTTGGCCAGAGAGAAAATGAGGAATGAGGTCTGTACAGGATCTTTGTTTTATTTTAAGACAATGAAAAAGTTTGAAAATTATTTGGTACACAGTGGAATGACAATAAGTTAATACCAGCAAAGACAACCATACCATTGAGTGTGGAGTCTACTAATACTTAGGAATCATTTATGAGACATTTAATTGGTCCTTCTTATTTCTGCTTTATTTCCTATTTGAAGGAATCAGAGGTGCAGAGAGGTCAAGTCAATTCACCTAAAATTACATACCAAATAGGCAACAAAGCTGTGAATCAATTCTGTGTTTTCTGACTGACTTACCTAAGTTGTCTGAATGTTCATCTTCATCTTTGAAGACCATGCTGGATATTAATTCTTCACATCTCTATGCTAACATTGATGCCCCACTCCTTCATGTTCATGTCTAAGTTGTATCCAGCTTTTTATGAGTTGGGCTGTCTTTGCAAATGCAATGTTTATCAGCTTTTTAAAAAATTCTTTTTTTAAGATGATAATTTCCCCTTTCTCTTCCCCTTCTCCAAACCCTCCCATATACTCTCCTTGCTCTCTTTGAAATTCAGTCTCCTTTTAAAAAATTAATTGTTGTTACATGCATATATACATATATGTTACATACATGTATAGAATATACATATACATATTCCTAAATACATAAATACAACCTGCTCAGTATATACAGTGTTACTAGTATGTATGTCTTCAGGGTGGACCATATGTATTGGATAACTCATTGGTAGGAATATCAAGTTACACCCATAAAATCTCATGATCTGAACAAGGACAACAGACGTGTTAATGTGGATGGGAATAGGGGTGGAAAAGCCCAGGAGACCTTCACTCTACCCAAAGGACTGAAAGCAGCTAAGGAATACTGTGATCCAGAGAAATAGTCCTCTCCAGGGAAGAGCACAATTGTTGGTAGCTTTTTAGAAGTTTACTTCCCTGCTGTGAGCCTGAGTCTCTGTAGTTCTACTTTATGTCAGCAGAGGGCAGCATCTGGACTCTGACAGCCTCTTCCCCCAGAACATAGATGGTTTCTAAGTATTAATAGCCAGTGAGAGTTCTATGCATTTTTTACTGCTTGTTTACTGTATCAGGTTTACATAATATTTATGTGCTTCTCTTATAATTAATGATTATAGTTAAATTATCTGGTTGAAAAGAAAATTTAATATTTTTTTCAATAGGCAGTATTAGAAGATGTAGGAAACTAGTTTGAAACTTTATTAAAAATTACTTACAGATTAGTGATGTGTATTAAGAATATTTTAACCTTGGGTTGGAGATGTAGTTTAGTAGTTAAGAGTACTTGTTTCTGCAGAGGACCCGAGTTCAATTCCCATAGAGGTTCACAACCATCCATAATTCCAATTTCAGAGGATCTGATATCCTCTTCTAACTTCTGTGGGCTCCAGAAATTCATGAGGCACATACATACATTCAGGCAAAACACTCACAAAATAATATAGAGAGAATATTTTAACCTAAGTAAGTTTCATACCTTTCTTCCCAAATATGTTCCTAAGCCGTGAGTTTGGTGGATAGAACAGTTACATTTATACAACACAGTCTTTTCTCTATGGTTGGTTGAAAGCAGGAAAGTGAAAAGAAAAAAGTTAATATTGAAAATGTTCACTTTTACTAATTTTCCAGGTTTCTCGAACAAGAGGAGCACCTTAGGGGAGGAGATGATGATATTCTTGGGCCCGGATATACGGAGGACTCCACTGATGTATACAGCAGCCAATTTGAAACCATTTTGGACAACACTTCCTTATACTACAGTGCAGAGTCATTAGAGACACTGTACTCAGAACCTGATAGCTATTTTAGCTTTGAAATGCCGCTTACGCCAATGATACAGCAGCGCATTAAAGAAGGTGGTCAGTTCTTGGAGAGGACCTCTGTGGGAGGACATCAGGATGTCCTGAGTGTGTCAGCAGATGGTGGGATAGTGATGGGCTATTCTACCGAGATCAGCAATGGACTACATGATTCTACCAACTCTGTCTACAGGAAAGGCCCTCAAGAGATTGCCTACTGGGGAAGGTAGCTGTGCCGTTCTCATTCACTTCATGGCTGTGGGTTTTTGTTGTTATTGTTGTTTTGTTTTTTGTTTTTTGGGTGGTAATCGCTCTTTGGGAAATCTATGTGGTGGGTATATTTTAAATGAATTTGGCAAGTTTCTGTGGATATGAGCAAATGATTGCGTAAATGGAAATTTGGGATTCAAGAGAATGCCAGTTATACCCTAGTGATTTGTCAAATTGGCAAGCTGTGGGCCTTTCCTGGGCTACTAGATGTGAGTGGAGACCGAGCCAATAGTTGTAATGAGTAGACATTTGCTCTGACACTGCTGCACTGTAGACAGTGGCTGGGGTGAGAGTCTTTAGTCTCACACTGACAAGGCATTTACTCTCTGTTTACCACGGACATCCATCTTGAGCTAAAATGACAGCTTAGGCAGGGTACGTGCTCCATAGCTGCCATCTGGCGTTGTGCGTCTCCTTACGGATATCCGTCATTTCACCTAGGTTTCCTGCGACCTTACTTCCCCTGTCTGCCGTTTAGCATCCCTGCCAGCAGGAAGGGAAAGCTACACCTTGTAAGTTGTAGGAGTTTAGTTTTGAAATGTGTTTTCTGTATATCTACCTGGAGATGGTGGTGCGGGAAGGTTAAATGAGCACAAGTACTTTAGAGGTGTGTGCACATGTCAGTGCTTTCTCTTTCAAATTCTGTTCACATTGCAGCTTTCCAGTAAGTCTCTCTTTTCCAACAGTCTGCCATGTGCTTGAAGCAGAGTTTTAGGATCCTTTGGAGGGACAAGTTCAGAACCGGCACATTTCAGTTCTGTAGTTGTGTTTCCCTGTGGAATATGTAGTGAGTGACTTGGGTCATGGTGAGAAAATGGAAAGTACACAAGTCTCAGAAGTACAAGGTTTTACCTGGCCTATTGATTCATTCTGAAACTTGGTTTGATTTTGTTTTCAAAATAGGGATAGTGATACACTGTGCACTGCATAGCTATGAGACTTAAAGGGTTAATATAGCTGAAAGCATCTACAAAGGCTGTGACTGCCACATTTAGACTCTCTGTATCTTGAAGAGGGGTGCCTCTAAAGAGGGGTGCCCCTAAGAGAAGGATGTCTCTGGGGCTGTGTCACTGGGAGAAGAGTGCTCCCAAAGAAAGGAGATTTTTTAGAGCAAGCATTCCTAGAAGAGAGGTAGGTATGTTCCTGGAGTGTCTCTGGCTGGATTGTTCTGGAGAAATGTGTCGGTCTCTCAATAGGGGGTGCCGCTTTAGGCTCTTGTGACTGTACATTTTGATAAAATGCTGTAGATCATGTATGTAAAAGAATTCGATGTATCTCCAACCCAACTTTCTGGGGCATATAGAAGGTTTTTATGTTGCAGACAAAGTTAGGTCAAGAGCTAAGGTGGTTTGCAAATGTTGTGATCTCTACCACAGAAGCCCCAGGAAAGATGTCAGGGAAGATAACAGATCAGAGCCAGTGGGCAGCCCAGAAAAGATGGATGGAAGGCTTCTTCATTTGTAGCTTCTGTACCTCGACGTGGAAGAAACAATAATCACTTGGCAGCATAGGTGCTGTCTTCACTAGGGTTACTCTCCTCGTGATGAAACATTGTGACTGAAAGCAACCTGGGGAGAAAGGGTTTATTTCATTCACAGTTCCATGTAACAGTTCATCATCAGAAGCAAAGGTAGGGACTTGAGTAGGGCAGGAACCCAGAGGCAAGAGCTAATGTAGAGACCATGGAGGGGTGCTGCTTACTGGCTTGCTCATCATGGTTTGCTCAGCCTGTTTCCTTAGAGAGCCCAGATGGCACCACCCACAATGGACTGGACCCTTCCCCGTCAATCAGTAATTAAGAAAACACCCGATTGCCAGATCGTATGGAGGCGTTTTCTCAGCTGAGGTTCGCTCCTCTCGGAGAACTCCAGCTTGTGTCAAGTAGACACAAAAGTAGCCAGCACAGGTCCCAGTCCTCAGTATGGACAGAGTTAAGGACTTAGAGT